>NW_015389085.1:94757-111986 GCF_001527695.2 Protobothrops mucrosquamatus | reverse complement strand
ATTCCACCTTTTAGACAATAACCTAGTAAGTTTTTCTTAACTTTAATTTCCCATTGATATTTAAGTTTAACGTTTAATCTTTATCATTTCCAGATTTTAAATGATCCCAATTTCTAAGTCTCGTATCTCACATTTGGGGCTAATAATTTTTTTTCTTTTCTTCCTTCTACTTCCTTTCTTTCTTCCTTTCCAGAAAGAGAAAAAAAATAAAAATAAACCACCAATATTTGTACCACAAACCCATATACAAATTTAATTATTAGTATTTATACTTCTAAGTTTTACTTAACCATTGTCTCAACTGATAACAATATCTTAAATTCAAATCTTAGTTATTTGTAAACATTCAAACTTTTAGCCAATCAGTAACCTGATGGTTAATTTTCCCTTAATATTTTAATTTAACATTTAATATTTATTTTTTCCAGATTTTTTTTTAAAACAAGTTTTATTGATTTTTTATTTTTACAACAAGGTGCTTGAGAAACAACGTGGTGACAGGGTAATCAATTATCCAAAAACAAAATCATACATATATAAGTCAGATTAAATAATTAAAAACTCCCTCTCTATTTCCCTCAAATAATATAATATATTCAAATTAATATATTTTTTCAATAAAAATTCAATCAATCAGAACAGTCAGCAATAACATTTCATCTGTATAATTCCAAATCCTGTTTTAAGCTTTACTATTTACAATTACCATATTCCAATTTAGTTTAGATAAACATATTAACACTTCAGGTGTCCCTCCTTTCCCTTTTTCCTTGACATAATCCTTATCTCTAAAATACACATATTATTTCAACCATAACGTTCTTGTATATTCTACAAATATTCTATTTTTTAATCTAGTAACTCATTTATTAATATCATTTCTTCTTTTATCCGAAATCCCTCTTATTCTCCTTCCATTACAAAATAGCTATTCTTCCTAAAAACAAGATTACTCCAAAAAATACATTTCTAATCTATTTTAAATCTATAATCTATCAATCAATCAATATCTGTGTAAAACTCTTTTAACCCACTCAGTAAAATTTAAATCCGATCCAAATAATTGTTATATCCACAACACCAATCTTGAATCTTGAGTCAATCCGTGTCTAAAAAGCCTTTTTAACCCATTGCATACAATTTTAGGTCACAATCTTAAATCTTATTCTAGCTTTCTTTTTGTGCCAAGCAGGTTTCCATAACAGAGCCTCTATATCAACAAATAAATCTCTCTTTATTCCTCGTGATATCTTTTGAGTCAAGAAAAAACATCCCCTCCTCTGTTTTAGAAACCTGACTCCTTTGCAGATAATCCCTTGTTGTTTTAAAAATTCAAGTCTCGACATTTGATTCTGCTGAGTAAGACACTCAATTATGTCCAATTTTGTGGTTAGTAGATGGTTATCAAAATTGTCATAGTTCTCAATCAGTTGTATTTGCACGTCCATTTCTGTTACTTTTGCAGTTGTATATGGTTTAGTTAAAGTCATTTTTTGGTCATCAGGAGTCTAAGTAGGTTGTATATAGAATGACATAGAATCTTTAGTATTGATTAATTCCTCTTCTGTTGTTTTTTGATCTGTAGAATAGTCAAATGAAGTCTGAGGGTCAGTTTGTAAGTTCAAAGTAGAGTTTCTGTTTTTTATTTCTGTAGTAATCTCTTTTATTTGAACACATATTTGCTCAGTGGCTTCATAGATTTTTTCCAATATAAGTTTACAGTTGAGTTGTGAACAGGGTTTCTCCATTTCCGTAGTAACTAGAGACAGTCCTGTTATCTTTTAGTGGAGGCTATGTTTAATAACATTTAGCCATTGTCCACCCCCACGGATTTAACAGCTGTTGAATTTCTTTGTCTTTTTCCTTTTAAGATGATCTGAAGGTCAAAACCAACCTCAGCATCAAACAGGGAAAAAAAACAGTTGCAATTTTAAATTTCTCCACAAGATGTCCTCAGTAGACTATAAAATCTCTTCCCAGACACCAAAAATGACGTTGACAAAATCAGGAAAAAATAACATTCTTCACATATAAACTAAATCCAGCAATAAAATTCAATGATAAGAATTTTTTCAAGACCCCAAAGTAAATAGAAATAAAAAAGAGTCAATTAAAATTTATTTTCATTCCATTTTCAAAGCTTCTCTTCCCACACTGACAAACGCCGCTCTCTCAAAGAAGGGAAATAATTCCAAAAATGCTTTTTACAGGAAACAAAAAAGAGAAAAGGGCTAAGAGAGGGGAAAAAAAGTCTCACCGGATCAACCACGATGGTTCTTTACGCTTAGATGTTCTTCTGACTTTTGGTTACTGCAGCAAAGTGATCGGCCATTTTACTGGCCGATCTTTTCTCCGTCGGCCCTAAGGAACAATCTCGGACCACGGAAGGAGCTGCCGCCCTTCCACAGTCGACGAGGGCCTCCTCAATGGTAGTCGCCCCTCCAGGGCGACTTTTCGACCCGATTAAGGTTGAAAAGGGAAAGCAGCCGGCGAAGAGAGGAGTCTCTCTAAACGACTGCACACGCCGCAATCCGGAACTGGAAATCATTTTTTTCCAGATTTTTAATTAAACACAATTCATTTATCACAATTCCTCATACATTATAATATTTAAAATACACACCTTGTATATAAATTTTACCATCTATCTTACCAATCTAATAAGACAGTATAATATTCTTATTTCAATATATTTCTAGATTTTATGTGACCAAAATTTTCTTTATCTCAAATCATTACAATATCTTGTGTTCAGAATACATATTCTATCCATTTAGATATATTCTATTTTAGATCTCATGTATAGATCAAAACCCCAATCTTTTTCAATCTTATTCTAGCTTTTTTTCTCTGCCAGGTCATTTTTTGTATCTTTGCCTTTAAATCATCAAAAAAATCTCCTTGTATTGTTGTGGCTATTGTTTGATGATGATAAGAGCATCCAGTTGATGTTTTCTTAAGAGGACTAGTTGATTTAGCTGGTAGTCTCTTTGTTTTTCCAGTTCAATGCAGTTGTCCTGAAGTATTTATCTTCTCTTTCCTCTGTTTTTCTTTTTTATCTTCAAATTCCTTCTGGTTTATAAGAAAAGTCTTTTCCTTGTTCTCTATTATCAGTTTCTTTTTTGTGTGTTCCATTGTCTGTATTTGTTGAGTATCTAAGTCTTCTGTCATAGCATTTAGTTGTTTCACTTTCTCTATAGAATTCTGTATAGATAATTCTTTGGTTGAAGTCATAGTTTGAGTTTGCATATCCAGACTTATACGTAAAGTTTGGATCATCGCTTTTAACATACAAAGAATTTGTTCCTGTACTTCCTCTGTAGAAGAAATCCATTCCTGTTCTTCTTCCATTGTAGTATATTAAACTCAAAAAAAAAAAAAAGAAACTTACAGTCAGAAAGTCCACCAAATGGGGAGCTGAGCTGAGTTTTTTGCAGATGGTGTTTCAAGGTTGCTTTATATCTTATCTATTTTCAAAGCTGTCAACAAGTCTCTTGAAGAATAGCAGGTTACATCTCAGAGTTAGTTGGATCTTTTTAGTTTCCCCCCCCCTCTATTTTAAGAGGAAAAAACCCCAAATCTTCAATAGTAATTAGAGTGAAAATCAGAGAAAAAAAATAGAGAGAGTAGAAAGTTACAAATCTTATAATCCACCAATTTTAGGAAATAGAATTCCAATTAGGATCCCAGTATTTTTCCAACGTTTTAAACTCCCGAGTGGTTAATTGCCGCTGTTTCTGGAGGGAAGGCTAGAATCCCCCTTCCCTCACCACAGGGGGGAAAGTACTTTATCAGCTTATGTAGGTAATTAAGTAATTAGGATGTAAGAGAGGCAAACCTCACCCAGTCCTGTCCACGCTGCTTTGAAGTTGCCAGATGGTAATGTGACTTCGGCTGTTAGCAGCCTAGGGATGAGCCATATTTCTGTGGCCGGTTCTTTCGTCTGCCGGTTTGGAGGGATCACCTGCTCTGACAGGAGAGTTGCTGCTCTCCTGCGATCCAACGAAAGCCCCTCCTTGCTGGTCGCCTCTTTGGGGTGACTTTCGGCCCTTTTCAGGGGCCCCCAGTGATACAAAACTGAACGGGGGAGAGAGAGCAAGTCTCCCAGCCGTCCATGGCGGCCATGTGATGAACCGGAAGCCTCAGCATGGAAATAATTCTTATTCCAGGTGCACAGAAGCTGACAAAATAACCTGCTTCAATCCACAGGGGGTGAAGGTAACATCTAGTGTCAAAGTTTACCCTTATGTGGGAGGTTCAGATAAACACTCCCTCCTCACTCATCCTGTTGCCTCAAACTGGTCAACGTCACATAAGGTATCAGTCTGTTTTGATGCTTGTGAAGCCATACGGTGAGGCCAGGGTCCATCCCGGACCCTTGGAGTCCTGTGTGGAGATGGGAAAGAAATTATCTGTTACAAAGAAAATACCTATACCAGAAACTGGTTTCCAAGTCTTCTGGATATGGTGCTCCCCCTTTGGGATATGTTCATTGGTACACTGCCTTTAATTCTCCGAGTGAGGGTCCGGGCAAGGGAGGAGCCTCTTGGTTTACCATGACCAAAGGAGAAGCCTCTACCTCCTGTCGCCATAGTTCCTGCACCCCTTATGTTTCCACTTTTCAAATGCATCCCCTCGCACAGAGTCTTATAGTATAGGCATTGATGGGACAGGAGAAGACCCTCATGGACAGATAATTATTCAGACCACTTTGCATCATAGTAAACCTGAACAATTTCAAGTACATACTGAATTTTGGCATGAATTTACTACTCCACTTGAAATACCCCAGGTTACCAAAAATTTGTTTATTGATTTAGCTGAGCGTGTTGCTTCTTCACTAGAGGTTAAAAACTGCTTTGTTTTTAACCTCTTCCGGTTGGATCGCGGCGACGATGGTGGCTTTCCCGTGAGCCGTCCGCCCCGAGGACGCGTAAGAGCGCGTAACAGCTATTCCGCGGCTCGGAATCCCCTTCCCTGGGCAAAGGGGGGGTGAGCTTCCCCAATAGGGGTAGAGCTCCCTAGCCCTCATGATTTTTGATCTGTGAGGGCGAAGGTGAGTTCCCCCGGAGTCTGGGACTTCTCCGTGCCTCGGGCTGCCTCCGTTCCTTGGAACGAATCCAGACGCGGATTCAACCTCTGCTTCTAGGAGATTGTGAGTAGAATTTTACAAGCAGACAGAGCGAACCAGGAGGATTGGAATTTGAACGAACTGGGACTTTAACTCTGGAAATAAATAAGAATCTTCTTCACTTGTTAATTTAATTTGAAGAGGAAGGAATATGGCGGCGGAAGGGCGTTTTCTTCTTTGATAGAGACTTTTACTTTTTGGAGACTTTCACTTTCTGCTGGACTTTCTATTGTAATAGACCTGGCTATTTTGTTGCTTGCTGGTTGGGCAAGCTTTCTGCTTTTGCTTTTGTTGGATGCTTTTACAAGACTTTATATTATATAAATGAAATTATAAGAGAAGAAGAGAAAGTAAAATGGCCTCAAAACGTGTGGGAACTTTTGTTCCTCAGAAAAGCACGAGCTCCTCCCCAGCTGTTCAAACATCACAGCAGCCAAAACCTACTCCTCTGCCTTCTCCCCCAATTCCAGCACTTACATTGAAAGATATACAGGATGCTTTGAAGGACAATGCAAAACAAATTAGAATGGAGATGGAGGAGCTGTTTGAAAAAAAACTTGAAGAGAAAAATGCAGAGATGAGAGATGATATATTGTTTGCATTGCAAGGCTTGGCAGTTCATGTAGAACGTATTGATGAACGGGTGGATGAAGTGGAGGAACATGTTGAAACTTTGGAATTTAGATTAGGAAAAGTGGAGGAGAATGTGGATTCCACTCAAAATGAGGTCATCATGTCACAATATAGAGAAATGGAATATGCTTTGAGAATAAGAGGATTGAAAGAGAATGTCCAAGAAAAATTGGAGGAGGAGATTGCAGCAGATTTGGCTTTGGTTTTGTCCTGTCAACCTGAAGAAATTATGAGAGAAATGGAAAAATTTTTTAGAGTTAATTCATGGGTTGCAAGACAGAGAAACCTTCCAAGAGATGTTGTTATCTACTTTATTTAATATTTAATCAATCCGTAATGAAATTATTCAAGCTTTTTATAAGCAGAAATTTCAAATTTCAGGACAAGATGTTATAATTTTAAAGGAAATACCACCCAAAATACTTAGAAGAAGGAAGGATTTCGCCTTCCTGGCTGAAGAGTTGAAAAAGCGACAAATTCAATTTAGATGGGATATACCTGTTGGTATAATGGTCAACTACATGGGAACACGTTATCGACTCAACACGATTGCAAAGGCAAGGGATTTTTACATTTCAATTTTGAAAGCAGGTTCACCATCGTCTCCACAAGGTACTAGGAAGGAAAGAATCGTTGAAGATAAGGTGGCTGAAGGAGCCATATCATCATCAAGTATTACAAGTCTACAAGATCAAGATCAAGTTAAGCAACAATTTATGTAAATTAAAGATGACCCAAAATCACAAAGAATGACCTGTGCAGCTCATAGACATAAAGAAAGAGAGCAACAAAAAGTGGATGTGGTACCTACAGTACAGCAAGTAATCTCAGAGCCAGTGGGAGGAGCGAGGCCAAAGAGATCAGTAACAGCTGATTTGCAAGGAGCGTTCCAGAGGCTCGCTGCCATTAAAGATGGCAAGGTTCTTGACATGGAATGTTAATGGTTTGAATTCTCCACAGAAAAGAAAAAAAGATATTTTACTATTTGAAGCAACAGAAAAATGATGTTGTTTGTTTACAAGAAACTCACATTACAGCAAAGGATCAAAAATATTTGATTAACTCACGGTTGGGAATACATTTTATGGCACCCGCGCCTCAGAAAAGAGGCGGGGTAGTTATTTATGTTAGGAAGGAGTTTTTGCCTAAATTGATTGATTGGCGGTTGAGCACCGTAATTCCATTACATTTGAATATCATCAGTACAAATCTCAAAATATTACAACAACTAATTCCCTCTCTTTCCCCCATAAGATCTACTGTCATATTCAGATCAATACAGTTCTTATTCTATCAATCAAACAAAATATACCTTTCTAGTATTCATCAATAATCTTCAGTCTATACATATCTTAATTAATTTGACATTCTATCTTTTAGACAATAACCTAATAAGTTTTTCTTAACTTTAATTTTGCATTGATATTTAAATTTAACGTTTAATCTTTATCATTTCCGGATTTTAAATGATCCCAATTTCTCAGTCTCCTATCTCATATTTAGGGCTAATAATTTTTTTCTTTTTCTCTTTCTACTTCCTTCCTTTCTTCCTTTCCAGAAAGAGAGAGAAAAAAAATAAATATAAGTTTTATTTAACCTGTGTCTCAACTCATGACAATATCTTAAATTCAAGTCTTAGTTATCTGTAAACATTCAAACTTTTAGCAAATCAGTGACCTGTTGATTAATTTTCCCTTAATATTTTAATTTAATATTTAATATATTTTTTCAAATTTTAATTAAGCACAATTCCTTTATCACAATTCCTCATATAATCTAATATTTAAAATACAAACCTTATATGTAAATTCTACCATATATCTTAACAAACTAATAAGACAATATAACATTCTTATTTCGATATTTATATTTCTAGATTTTATAAAACCAATTTTTTTATCTCAAATCATTATATCTTATGTTCAAAATACATATTCTATCCATTTAGATATATTCTATTTTAGATCTCATGTATAGATCAAAACCCCAATCCCTTTCAGTCTTATTCTAGCTTTTTTCCTCTGCCAAATCTTCAATAATAGAGTAAAAATCAGAGAAGAAAAAAAAATAGAAAGTAGAAAGTTACAAGTCTTATAATCCACCAGTTTTAGAAAATAGAATTCCAATTAGGATCCCAGTATTTTTCCAACCTTTTAAACTCCTGAGTGGTTGATAGCTGCTGTTTCTGGAGGGAGGGCTAAAATCCCCTTCCCTCACCACAAGGGGGAAAGTACTTTAGCAGCTTATGCAGGTAATTAAGTAATTAGGATGTAAGAGAGGCAGATGTCACCCAATCCTTTCCACACTGCTTTGAAGTTGCCAGATGTTAATGTGACTTCAGCTGTTAGCAGCCTAGGGACGAGCCATATTTCTATGGCCGGTCCTTTCATCCGCCGGTTTGGAGGAATTGCCAGCTCTAACAGGAGAGTTGCTGCTCTCCTGCGATCCAGCAAAAGCCCCTCCTTGCTGGTCGCCACTTCAGGGCAATTTTTGGCCCTTTTCAGGGCCCCCCAGCGATGCGAAACTGAACGGGGGAGAGAAAGCAGATCTCCCAGCCGTCCATGGCGGCTGCTTGACGAAACCGCTCTATCTCTTACAGTTATTTACATTTATTGCTATACATTTTTATTTCTCTGTTCTAACCAATGATACCACTTATCCCATACCTCATAAAATTCTGTTTCTTCCTTGCCTTTCATTTCTAGCGTAAGCTTATACATCTCGGCATATTCTAATATCTTATGGATAATCATATCATTAGCTGGTATATTTTCAAGTTTCCAGCATTGCACATAGACAATACGTGCTGCTGTTACTATGTGTACAATAATATATTGGAGTTGCTTCTTTATCTTTTGATTAATTATTCCTAATAAAAATAATTCAGCTTTAAATTCAATTTGTTCTCCTGTTATCTCCTGTAGCCATCTCCTTATCTGTTCCCAGTATTTCCTTGCTTTAGGACATTGCCACCACATGTGATAAAATGTTCCAACTTTATATTTACACTTCCAACAGTCCGGTTTCATATTTGTATACATCTTGGCCAATCTCGCCGGTGTTAGATGCCACCTATAAAGCATTTTGTACTGATTTTCTTTATATGCTGTTGATAATGTTAATTTGCAGTTTTTGTTCCATACTTTTTCCCATTCTTCTAAATTTATATTTTGGCCTACATTCCGTGCCCATGCTATCATCGAACCTTTCACTATTTCTTCTTCCATTTCTACCTCTAATAAATATTTATACGCTTTTGTTAAAAAAAATTCTTCCTTGCCTATCAATATTCTATCCAATTGTTGTGGTACCCCTTGAATTCCATATTCTTCCATATCTTTTCTATATCTCGACTGTGTCTGTAAATATGGCCACCAGTCTATAATTATTCCCTGTTCTTTTAGTTCTTCCTTTGATTTAATATTCCCCTGAATAATAATTCTTTGTATCTTATCATCTTCTTTTTATACAATGTATTCGGGTAAATCGTTGCCTCCATTGGCGAGACCCAATTTGGTAATTTCATATAATGTTTCCTTTTGACCTTTTCCCATGTCCATATCAACGCTTCTCTTATTTGATGTCGGTAAAAGTATGCATATGTCTTGTTACATTTATCCCATAGAAAGGCATGCCAACCGGCCTGTAGATCATGTCCTTCAATCGTTAACACCCTTTTGTTGTCTAAATTATCTGACGGAATCAGAGACCAGTCATTGCAGGGTGCAAAGGTGTCTGACTGCCTTTCGCAGTGTTTATTGCTCTTATACAGTTATTCCAAGCAGCAAAAGATAACATAGCAACAGCATAGCAACAGCACTTTTATTGGTGGATACTCCTTGTCAATCCTTAAGAATTTACCAGCCAGGGGCACCAGCCAGGGGCAGTTTTCTGCAACATCCTGTTGGTGTGAACTAGGTGAGATCATGTGAACTAGGTGAGATCATGTAGGTGAGATGATGTATTTGAGCCGAGGCAGTGTGCTGCACACGAACTCTACATGACCTCTATCTCTACATCTCACTCTTTTTTGTTTTGTTAGACGAGACATCGTCGTAAGAAGGGTTAGTAAAAGGATCATAATCAGGAGAGTAACATCCTTGCAGTTGTTTATATAGGGCATAAACTTGACCCTGAGGCAATGTGGGAGAGGGTTTGGGGCAAAAAGCTGTGATACATATATTGCAAAAGGAAGAAATACACTGAACAAAGCAGCACCCACCAATCAAAATAGCACAAATAATGACTAAATAACATAGGACATTTCCCAATAATCCTGTGGGCAACCAAGCCCAAAGGCCTTCCCACCAAGATCCTAAAGTATCAATTTTCAAATCAGAGGCCAAATTGTGTAAAATATTGAGCTGGTGCTGGATGGTTCGTGACCTATCCGAAATACTGAAACAACACATTCCTTCAAAACTTTCACAACCCAAATGCTGGCACAGAAGCAAATAAACAATAGCAGCATGATTTTGCAAGATAGCCTTTCTCAAATCTTGCAGCTCATGGTTGATTGCGGAGATAGCTGAAGAAGTAGCATTAATTGTTTTTGCTAAATTACATGCAACAGCGTTAATATTGAGGTGAGCACAAACAGCAAGTCCTGGCACACTGGCACTACGGGATCGGATTGGTCGCTGTGCTGTCTGTAGAGTCACCCTTGCCATTTCTGGGACCAGATCCAGGGACTGGTGCCATGACATCCTTGGCTGGGCGAACGCAATGCGCTGGAATCCACAAAAGTCCTGTAGGAGCAAGCACAGCAGCATAGCCTCGTCCCCAAGTGATCAGAGGGACCGGTCCCAGCCATGCTTTGTCTGGTAAAGCCCGATAATATACCAGAGGGGGAGGCAAGCTTGTTTTCTGTTGAAAGTGTCTCTGATAAGCGGTCGAATTTTGAATGGAAACATTCAATTGGTTTAATGTAAATAATACTTTTTTAACCTGTTGTGTTACCCACGACAAATTGGGTACCCGAGAGCCCTCCTTTTTTATTTGTTTGTGGAGGCAGTCCTTAGAGGACCGATTAGCACGTTCCATGATAGCTTGACTCATGGAATTATAGGGGAGACCATGAGTAAGAACAATATTCCAGGTTGTACAAAATTGCAAAAAGGCCACTGAAGAATAGTCTGGCCCGTTATCAGTAATTAAAGAAGAGGGCTTACCCAAGGCTGTAATGGCCGAAAAAAGATGAGAAATAACATGTTGAGCTGTTTCCCCTCTTTGAGGCGTGGCCCAAATTGCTCCTGAGTAGGTATCAATAGATAAATGAATATATTTCCAGGTAGCCAAAGAGGGAACATGGGTAACATCCATTTGCCATAGTTGATTAGAGGTAAACCCACAGGGATTAACTCCCATGTCCCCCGAAAGAGATGCCCCAGAACATTGGGGACAGGATGAAACAATCTGCTTGGCTTGGTCGAGTGGAATATGACAAGCTTGTGCCAGCCCCCTAGCATTTTGATGAAAAAAAGAGTGACTGAAAAAAGGGTCTGAAAATAGAGTGGGGAAAACATGAACAGCAGCATCAGCATGACTTTTGCCTTCAGAAAGAGGGCCAGGAAGGGATGATTGACTGCGTATATGAGAAACAAAGTATAAATGTTTCCGATCTTGTAGCAGCTGCTGCAAAGTTAAAAACAAAGCCATGAGATTGGGGTCAATCCTGGGCGTGATATAAGCACCTGGAAGATTAAAAATAAGTTGACACACATAATGAGAATCAGAGATTAAATTAAAAGGCTGTTGAGAAAAGGTGTGGAAAGCTAGAATAGCAGCAGATAATTCTGAGCGTTGCGGTGAGGATTGCACTGCAGTGTAGGACACTTTCCAGGTATCATCATGAGGATCCTTGTAAGCAATCGCTCCTCTCATTCGCCCTCCATCGGAAAAAACAGTAGAAGCTTGCGGCAATGGAGAAGGAGAAAGCAGTGGGCGGACAGGAAAGGAAGAAGTCATTAAACAAGCAAGCCGAGGATCTTTAGGCAAATGATATGAAATACAGCCTATATAATCAGTTAAAGAGCACTGAAGAGATAAGTTATTCTCAAAATAAATTGAAAATCAGATTTTGGGATAGGAAGAACAATATTAATTAAATCAGTCCCATTTCGACGGCAAGCTCAAGTGCGTCCTAAGGTTATTATTTCAGCAACAGCCTGGATAAATGGCAAAACACTTTGGGATGGGGTATGGGGTAAATAAAGCCATTCAATACAATATACTTTTTGTGCTTCTAACACAGCTAATACTCCTGTAGGTAGCTTACTAGTAGGAAATATCAAAAGGGTTAACTGACAATTTTTATGTGGAATTCGGTCCACAAATTGAGTACTCAAGATGTCATTAATTTGTTCAACCATGGCAAGTGCTGCAGGTGGAACTATAATGAGATCTCCAGGTTGTTTTCCTTTGGTCAATAAGTCAAATAATGGACTAAGCAAATGTGTAGGTAAAGAAAAATATGGGCGAACCCAATTGAGGGTGCCCAGCAATTGCTGAAAATTGACCAATGAAATAACTTTGGGTAAGCTCAAGCGAGGAAAAGCTGGAGCAGAATAAGATTGCAACATTTTATGCCCTAAATAAAGATAGGGAGAGTGCAGCTGTATTTTTCCCGGGGCAACCTGCAATCCATAGATACCTAAATCATTTTGTATTTTGGAAAGCCAATTAGGTTGTATCTTTGGTGCTCCAATTAAAATATCATCCATATAATGATATACCAAAGCCAATGGATGACGTTTGCGAAAAGGGGCTAATGCTGCAGCGACATAAAGCTGACATAATGTGGGACTGTTCAGCATTCCTTGTGGTAAAACTGTCCAGTGATAACGTTTATTAGGTTCTGAATGATTCACTGCAGGCACAGTAAATGCAAACTTTTCCTGATCAGGGGGGCATAGAGGAATAGAGAAAAAACAGTCCTTTAAGTCAATTACCATTACTTCATGATCTTGAGGAATCAAATTAGGGTTAGGCGTTCCACACTGCAAAGGGCCCATAGGTTGAATACAGGCATTAATGGCCCTAAGGTCGTGCAAGAAGCACCACCTGCCACTTTTCTTTTTTATGACAAAAACAGGGGTATTCCATGGACTAGTGGAAGGCACAACATGACCAGCAAGCAGCTGATCATTAACTAGCTGGTGGAGAGCCGTCAATTTTTCATGTGACATGGGCCATTGATCAATCCACACTGGCTCTTTAACCAGCCAAGTCAATGGGAGGGCAGTAATCTCAGTCTTCCAAAGTGAGGGTGGCACCCAATTTACTGAGCAGGTCACGTCCCCAAAGGCTGACATGGATATCTAATATAAAGGGGCAGACCTGAATGACCAAATCTGAATTAGACAAATGGGCTGAAAGAAATTGTGCACTTTGACGTGCACTTTGACGACCCCCCCCCCCCATCCCACACACTTGGACAGGGCTCGGTTGGCCAGGTGGCAGGCCACTGCTTGGCAGAGATCACTGAAACATCCGCTCCAGTGTCCAACATTCCCTCAAATGGCTTACCCTGCAGCACAATGATCTGACGGGGCCATTGAAATGTGATTGGGGTAGTGATGGCAGCTATAACGGAAGTGGCCGGGTTAGTAGAACTGAAGCCTCCTTCCCCTCTCTCCTTTAACTCTCCCCCTGCCGGGACAAAATAAGGCAAATGCAAGAGCTGAGCAGGGCTAGTGTAAATGGGCAAAAATTGAGGCAAGTTGGTCCACAATTGAACATAAATAATTCCGGTATAGTCCGAATCTATCACCCCGGGGATAACAAAAATGCCTTTTTTACCCATGCTTGACCGCGGAAGGACATGCCCTACATAATTTTGTGATAGGGGGCCTGATAATTGAGATGGAACTACTTGAACCTCCCCAGGAAATTTAAATTTCACTTCCTCCTACAGTATCAAATCAATACCGGCACTACCTTTTGTAGCTGCAGGAGTATTTTTTATTGTTGGTCTGTTGTCTCTGTTTGGACTGGGGCCAGAGACTGGCCCGGTCAGCCGTTTCCCGACCGACATTCACTTGCCCAATGATAACCCTTCTGACACTTTGGGCATTTTGTTTTTGGCTTCGATCCCGGATGGAAAGAGGAGTGATGGAAAGAGGAGCAAGATGCTGCAGACATACCCCCCCCCCCGGATTTCTACATTCCCTTTTAAAATGACCGGGTTTGCCACAGTTGTAACACTTTCCTTGAGGCTTGCTGCCTTGTGATAAAGCAGCCGCCAATAAATTGGTTTGATAAGAGGCTGTTCCTATATCTTGACATGCTCTAATCATATCTGCCAACTCAGGATTTTTTCCCAGACCAATAATTGTCCTTCGACATTCAGAAGTGGCGTTGTCTTTTGCCAGCCTCATCAACAATTCCTGCTGAGCTTCAGGATTGTCTATCTGTCTCCGTAAGGCATCCTGTAGTCTATTAATAAAATCAGGATACAGCTCAGTAGCCTTCTGCCTGATATTAGAGAAGGCTTGATGAGGCTTGCCAGAAACAGGCACCTTTCCGAAGGCTCGATAAGCACATTCAGAAGAAACCTGTAAAGTGGCAGCCGATAGAACAACCTGGGCATCAACTGGGACAAGGGACCAGAACCATACAATTGATCAGGAATAAAGACACCCCCCCCCCCGAGTTAAGAGCACGCACAACACATTGATTTTTAAACTCGCTGTCCCAAACTACATATTGTGCTGGAGTAAGCAACATGCGAAAGGTAGTTTTCCAATCTTCAGGCACTAAGATATGATTTCTCATAGTGGCTTCCAACATTCCCTGCACATAGGTACTTCCCAACCCCATATCTCGAATTCCTTTTCTCAGTTCTGTTAAAATTGCATATGACAAAGGGCGATATTCCACTATTTGAGCTCCATTCTGATTTACTTGTCCCGTGGCATGTACTGGACAAACAGAAAGCATATCAGCAATTTCTTCTATATCCCCCCTTTTTTTCTAATTGTTCCTCTAATATTTTCCTTATGGGGGTGTATGATGGCCGTAAGGAGGCAAAAGAATTAGCCTCTTCAGAAGGAGCTGAAGATCCAATTGGAGATGCTTTCAGGGGAACAAGTTTTACTTGATCATAATCAGGCGGGGGGCTTGTAGTCAATTGTTGCCCTGCCGAAGCATCAGAGCCAAATTTTTCCACTGCTTGACGGCATTGATACCATCAATGTAATATCTGTACTGGAGCCCGGGGTTCAAGATGTAAAGTATGCCCTATCTTTACCCAATCTCATAAACGGAGCGTCCCACACTCTGGATACCAGGGGCAATGTTTCCCTACCTCCTCAACCAGCTTCCTTATGTCTGCCTCAGGCGCTGTCATGCCTGACTTGTGTAACAGGAATCAAAGTTCCTGTACATGTGTCTGCTGGTGTTGAGATAGATTACAACCCATACTTACCACTGAGGGGTCCCGGAGGACGAAGGTGCACCTAGGGGTCTGTTCCAGACGCTGGTATGTTGGCTGTTGCTACCCACGGGGGGTCCCATCTGGGGTGCCAGCTGACAGAATCAGAGGCCAGTCATTGCAGGGTGCAAAGGTGTCTGACTGCCTTTCGCAGTGTTTATTGCTCTTATACAGTTATTCCAAGCAGCAAAAGATAACATAGCAACAGCATAGCAACAGCACTTTTATTGGTGGATACTCCTTGTCAATCCTTAAGAATTTACCAGCCAGGGGCAGTTTTCTGCGACATCCTGTTGGTGTGAACTAGGTGTGATCATGTGAACTAGGTGAGATCATGTAGGTGAGATCATGTATTTGAGTCGAGGCAGTGTGCTGCACACGAACTCTACATGACCTCTATCTCTACATTTATCCAGTCCCTAATCCATAATAGCCCCGCTGCTTGATAATAAATTTCCCTTTTGGAAGTCCAAAGCCACCTCTGCTTCTACTATCTTGTAACGTTTTAATATTTATCCGTGCTTTCTTACCCAGCCAGATACATTTTTTAATTATTTTATTTAGTTCTTCAAAAAATCCCTTCTCTAATTTTATAGGGACTGTCATATTGTGGGGATGTTTTTCTATTTCTATAAACGTGACGATACCTCCCTCCTACCAGACATCTGGAAACTAGCCCTAATCAACAAACGAGTCCTAGCCATGAAAACTGACACTGGACCCAGAACAACACAGTATGCCACCACCATTCACCCTCACCAGACCCAAACCCAAACCCAAGCCCAAACCCATCCCTCAGACAAAATGCAACCACCATCCAGAACCCAAACCATGACGGCATCACCAGCTGCTGCACCTCCCTCCGACCCCCACACAAAGCAAACGGACACATGCCATGAACACAGAGCTAGACCGCAAACTCGGAGCCAAACCAAAGCCCGGTATGCTACATCACAGCCTTCTGCTCTGGACATCACATCACATCACAGAACTCAGGAGGTTACCACGCTAAAGCTCAGGATGTTACAACACAGCCAACCACCCAGGATGTTGCAACACAAAACTCAGGATATCACTACACTAGATCTCAGGATGTAATCACACAACCCATTACCCAGGTCATTATAACACAAAAGACTAATGGGCACACAGCCAGCACCTCAACTACTCAGGATGTTACGAAACAGCTGAACAATCCACAAACAATAGCTCCCACACAGCCAACCAAACCACCTACAGCAACTAAGCCAGCACTCCACACACCCCCACCAATATTTATAGAGAGACAGCAGCTCCGATCACACTCTGCTCGCACAAGCACGAAGCCGAAGACCCCAGCCTGAAGATGACGAGTGGGACCTCATCGAAACGTCGCCAAGATACTCTCAATCTTACACAGGAAAAGACCCGAATACGCCAAGACCTGCATACCTGTACCCGTGAAAATCTACAAAAACAAATATAGTCATAGCTTGATTTTTGGGGGTGGGCCTAATATAAGCCCTACCCAAAAACTAAGCCCTAGTTTTGGGGCAAGGTGCACCCCTAAAAATCAAGCTAGGGCAGGGGTGGGGGGTGAAGCTGCCCCATGTGCCCCACACCCACTTACCTTACCAGTAGGACCACCACAGCCAGGCCTTCCATACCCCGACATCTGTCGCACCGCTGCTTGACTTCTGTGGCTGCTTGCTGCCACTTGCAGCTGGACGCCATGTGGCACATTGCACCATTGCTGCTGCTTGCGGCAGGATGCCACATGGTGCTTCAGGCCGCTTCTGCTGCTAGCGGCAAGAAGCTGCACAGCACTTCGGGCCGCTTATGCTGCTCGCACACTGTTCTATCCCAGCCTATTGCCGTTCTTGTTAGAGGCACAAGGACCAAACCCCTGCTGATACAATAGGCTGGAGACTTTAAAACAAAACAAAATCCCTTTTATTTGGGTGACAAACCTGTCAATAAGTCCAAAACACAAACAGCAAAACTCAAGTCCAAAGGAAGGAAATAGTCCACAGGAACACGTTGCAAACAAGAC
>NW_015389085.1:49407-94657 GCF_001527695.2 Protobothrops mucrosquamatus | reverse complement strand
AGTTGCCTTCAGCAACCAGCACCGCCCACACCTCCCCTTTTTATACAGCAATCCCAGGACGTTGCCTCTCATTGCCTTCTCCTTTTACTTTGGAGTTGTTGCATTGACTGCTGTTGTTTTTCTCTCGCTACTTGACGACGTCTGCGAGCATCAATTAGCAAATCCAGGTGTGAGCCTTCCGAATCTGACTCATGCTCCTCACACAGCTGAGCTTCATCAGAAACACGACTGGAGGGGCCAGGATCTTCATCAAGCCGTGAGTCCTGTAATTCATCAGAGCCTCCCTCTGACCTTGACGGCCCCTCAAAGGCCTCCTCCACCTCCTCCTCAGATTCCTCAGACTCAGCTGTTGGGAACACAGGCTGGCACGGAATCACAACACACGCTTCGGGCCACTTCTGCAGTGGAAACGGCCAAAAGCACCACGTGGGCTCCTGCTGCAAGCAGCAGAAGCAGCCCGAAGTGCTGCACGAGCAGCAGAACCAGGCCAAAGCGTGCAAGCAGCAGAAGTGGCCCGAAGCGCTTCGCGGCTTCTTGCCGCTAGCAGCCAAAGTGGCCCGATTATATATATATATATATATAAATTATATATATATAAAATCTTTTTTACACTAACAAGCTGACATTTCATTTTTTTTTACTCTCAGCTGAGATACTATTTTTTTCTTTTAAGATGATATTTTGTTTTACTTTCCAAATTTTATTCATCCGTATTTTCAATACATGTGTGGATTACAAACTATATCAAGAGGGCAACATCAAGATTAGCTACAGGAGGGAACAAAAACAGAACTTGAACTCCTAGAACAAAGGTAAAATTTCATGACAGTGTAAACATTTAACCAGTGGAATAGCTTGACTTCAGAAGTTGTGGATATCTATCACTGGAGGTTTCTGAGGGAAGATTGGACAGCCATTTGTCCAGAATGGTATAAGTCCCTTCAGCACTTTTACTCTATTATTCTGGAAGACTAATATTTAAGAATAGAAACTTCACTTTATTTATTTATTTATTTTTTTAAAAAATCTTCTAAATTTTGGGAACTTTGAAAATAAACTTCTAGAATTTTTAAAAATTTGAAAAAAAAACCCTTTTAATGAAGTGAGAGGTGGCCCAGCTGAGAGGTGGCCCTACTGAGATGCAGCCCTGCTGCAATGTGGCCCAACTGCGAGGCGGCTCAGCGGTCCATCTGAGAGGAGAGACAGCCGAGATGAGAGACGGAGAGGCAATCGAGTGACCTAGCCCGACACCTGAGAGGAGGCAGTGCGGTGCAAATGGAGGCCACTGAGCAGCAGGAAAACAGAGCTAGGTAGCAGCAGACCACCAGCTGTGAGCAGCACAGCAGACCTTGAGCAGTAGCAGTGCAGAGTTAAGTGGCAGAGGAGTCAAGCACCCAGAGCTGTGACTAAGAGCAGCGCAGTGGACCAGCAGCAGCTGACAGCAGCGCAGTGGACCAGCTGAGCAGTGGCACCCACAGCAGCGGCACCCACAGCAGTGGCTGAGAGCAGCACGGCAGACAACCAGCAGTGGAAAGTAGTGTAGCAGACCAGCTAAGTGGAGTGGAGTGCCCACATCAGTACATCATACCTGAAACCCCCAGCAGTGGCCAGGAACCCAAAGAAAAAGGATAAGTACGAAAAATGGAAAGAGGGATACATAACTAAGACAGAATATAAGCAGAGAGTCTGAATCTGCAAAGATGAAGTCAGGAAAGCAAAGACTCAGAATGAACAAAGACTTGCAGCCTAAGTCAAAGATAATAAAAAAAGTTTCTTTCAACATATAAAAACAAGAAAAAGGTCAAGAAAACAGTCAGTCCACTAAAGAGAGAAGATGGCAAGGAAGTAACAGGCAGTAGAGCAGACATGTCCAAAGTCCGGCCCGCGGGCCATTTGCGGCCCGCGTTCCGGTTTAATACGGCCCTCTAACAGCCCTCCCTGCTCTATGTAAATGTGGCCCTCCCACGGCCCTCCGGCAAGTCCCATGAGAGAGAGAGAGAGACAGAGACAGAGACAGAGGCACTTGCACTTGCACTTCTCTCTCTCTCTCTCTCTCTCTCTCATGGGACTTGCCCCCTCACAGGGCTCCTCATTGGCCCTGCGCCCGGGTGCCCCGCCCCCTGGGAGAAGGGCGGCCAGGAAGTCCCTTTCCCGGGCTGGCCCCGTCCCAGGCGCATGTGGCTGGGGAGCCATGCGGGGAAGCCCCGGGATCCCCGCTGGGAGCAAACCCCCCCCAGAGCCTTTGCTGAGTGGGCCAGCCCTCCCGTAAGCCGCAGCCCCGAGAGAGAGCAGCCCCTGCGATGTCCAGCCGGCGCAACCGTTGGCCAAGCAGCAGCAGAGCCGGAGATGGAAGGTCAGTGGCAGGGGGGGGGAGGGAGGGAGCTCTGAGTCTGCAGAGCACCGCTGCAAAGTGGCCGCGGGGCGGGTGGCACCCCCCCCAGCTTACCTGTACTAGGCAGCAGTCCTGGCTGGGGCATTGCTTCCTGGCCTGTCCCCAGGCCGCTCCCTGTGCAGCCGAGCTGGCCACGTGTCTCCCCGGGCTGGGCCGCATGACAGTCCTTGCTGGGGCGGCAGCCAGTGGGGGCATCGCTCCCTGGGCCATCCCCAGGCCGCTCCCTGCCTGGGCAGCCGAGCCAGCCACGCGTCTCCCCGAGCCAGTCCGTGGTGCCCTGGGCGCCTTCTGCTGCCTCCTGCCCCCCCCACACGCTTGGCCATCCCAGGACCTCTGCCCATTTTCCCACGCCCGGAGCAGGAGAGGAAGCACTGCTTTCTGGGCATCGAAAGGGGCTTACCCCTCCCAGCCCCCCGTCCACCGGGGCGACGGCGCTCCTCTGGACCGGGGCTGTGCGAATCGCAGCCTGCAGGATTTGGCCCTGGAAAGGCCGGACTGGCCAGCTGGCCGGGGAGGCCAAGCAGCCCCAGTGAGGGAGCCGCTCCCGCCCTGTGGCCGGCTGGCCAGGAATCCCATCCGGCTCAGCGGGAAGCTCGGGGGCCGCCTGAGTGCCGCAGGGGTGTCCACCTCAGCCGCTTCTGGCAGGCCCGCTAATTGTGGGCTCCCTGCCGGCTTCCTCTGTGAGCCAGGCGTCCGGGACTCCACGGAGCCGCTCCTAATTGCACCCCGCGAGGGCTCGACTGAGCCCCGGACTGATCTCCAAAACGCAGCTTGCCCGAATTCTTTCTGCCTCCTGG
Organism: Protobothrops mucrosquamatus; assembly: GCF_001527695.2. NCBI lineage: Eukaryota > Metazoa > Chordata > Lepidosauria > Squamata > Viperidae > Protobothrops > Protobothrops mucrosquamatus. Next base: position 91,468 of record NW_015389085.1, on the reverse strand, counting down.
GGGAAGTTGCGCTTCGTGGCCCAATTATTGTGGGCATCCTTGTTGTTGAGAGAGAGAGCGAGAGAGAGAGGGAGAGAGAGAGAGAGAATAAAGAGAAAGAGAGAGAGAGGAAAGAGAGAAAGAGAGGGAGAGGAAAAAGAGGAAAGAAAGAGAAAGAAGGAGAAAAGAGAAAGTATGCCATTTGCAATTAACTTGGCATAAAATAATTCATTTGCATTTAATTGTAATGGTTCAAAGAATGTTTGGAAAAATGTTCAGCCCTCCAGCACGTTCACTTCATCCAATCTGGCCCTCTTTGAAAAAAGTTTGGACACCCCTGCAGTAGAGAGAAAGCAGAGTTGCTTAACTCATTCTTGGCATCAGTCTTCACACAAAAAGAAACTATAGCCCAACCTACCAAAACATAACTGTAAAAGACAGACTAGATATAAAAATTAAAATAAGCAAGAAAATGGTAAGATAATACCTAAATGATCTTGATGAATATAAATCACCGGGACCTGATGGTTTACATCCCAGAGTTCTGAAGGAGCTGGCAGATGTTATCTCAGAACCATTGTACCATATCTTTCAAAAATCCTGGAACAATGGGGAATTACCAGAGGATTGGAAAAGAGTTGGATTTGTAACTGGCTGACAAACCGTACTCAACGAGTAGTCCTTATTGATACTACATCTACATGGAGGAAAGTAAGCAGGTGACACTAAGCTGGCAGGAATAGCCAACACCCCAGAAGACAAGCTCAGGATCCAAAAAGATCTTGACAGACTTGATCAATCAACCCTATCCAACAAAATGAAATTTAATGTGAAGAAAAGCAAGATTTTACACCTAGGCAGGAAAAACCAAAGGTACAAATACAGCTTAGGCAAAACCTGGCTCAAAAACAGCTTAGGCAAAACCTAGCTCAAAAACAGTAACTGTGAGAGGGACCTAGGAGCCCTAGTGCAGGGATCCCCAACCCCCGGTCCGCAGACCAGTACTGGGGCACAGCCACTTAGGAACTGCGCTGCGCAGCTGGAGGTACGCTCAAAGTGCGTCTTCCACCTCCAGGAATGCGGCAAGTCTGCAGGAGTCTGGGCAGGGGCGGGAGAGTGGCAGGGCAGAAGCCGTCTTGCTCAGTGCAAGGTCCTCCGACGGCTGCGCTTGCAACTGGTTTGCAACATCTGAGCTCTGTGTACTTCCTTCTCTCCCTCCTCCTGCTTCTTCTGTTATCTCTCCTCCCTCCTCCTCCTCCTCTTCCTGGTCCTGCTTCTTCTTCCTGCTGCTGCTGCTTCTTCCTCCTCCTCTTCTTCCAGCTGGGCTCGCACTCCCTTCGTGCAACTTTCCAAGTTTGCAAGACAAATGCATGCCAGCCCAGCTTGCAACCGGGGGCTCCCACAAAGCCTTGTTGGAGAGGGACCCCCTGTGAGAAACAAAGGAGTTTAAAAACAAAAGATTTCAATTGCTTAACAATTGAGGGATTAGTCAAGCTGAAACTGCACGTAGACACTAAATCCCAGGAGGCTTGGCTATCCACGAACAATTGATCCTTAAAGAGGAACAGTAAACAGAAAAAAAGGGTGGGGAGAAATTTGAATCAATGTAACCAATCAAAGGTAGATATAATGTATTCTGACTAGGCGTCTCGGACAGATTGTAAACCCAGAGGGCCTATCAAATGGGACCGAAGGGGAGGGAACAGGGCATCGTGATAGAACTGTATATAATGTAATGAACTTGAATGTTTGTGTGTGGTCTCTGGTTTAGAACTTCCTGTTGAAGTCTCTCATGAGGATCCACCGTGCTTTGCAAACCGCTTTTCTATTTTCTGCAGAATAAACACTTTTCTTACCAATCCAATTTTGTTGGTGTTTTAATTCCATTTCCAACAAATTGGCTGCCCAGCCGTGGGGCCTCGGGCATCTGTTCCTGCAAATCTTTGAGAGGCGAGGTCAACTGAGGAAGGCATGCCCCGTTGATTTCAACCATCCAAGGTTGCAGTCACAGATCGAGGAAGTGGAACGGAGCCAGGCCCATGAACCAAATAGTGATTGGTAAGAACAGAGGAGAGGGGACCAGAGAATTACCAGGACAAGGACTGGGCAACTTCGTGCACGAACCTAGGTGAGTAAAACTTGGGGTAAATCAAGGAATAAAACCTAGGAGGGTTGGGTAGGACAGTTTGAGTCTGAGATCTGTGAGAGGTGTGTGTGAGACGCCCCGAGGGCCATAAGGGCTGGCAAGGCGAGGCGAGAGTGGACTCCTGAGTATGCACTTCCATACCTCCATGAGGAGATTGATCAGAAAAGGAGAAAGCGGCTTGGTGAAGTGAACCGTGGTCTCATTAGATTGGTAAGGACAAAAGAATTGTGCGGTAAACCAAGCATGGGTAATTCAGGAGGGTCCCAGAAAAAAAATTGTTTAAAGAAAATCCGGAAAAATCCGAAACTAAAAATAGATCCTGATAGTCCATTGGGAAAACTTTTAGAAAACTGGCGGAAACCACCATATAATAGGCTGATTACTAAGTTAAATTTAACAAAAGAAGACATGGTAAATTTGTGTTGCTTCATATGGTGGGAGGATGAGAAAATTGAGTGGCCCCGATTAGGAACTAACGATTATTTCACTTGTCAAAACTTATATGATTACATTAGAACTAAGGCTTGTAAAACCCTGGATAATGAGATAGATTATGCCCTGGTCTGGAATCCGGACAAATGAGCCAATATATCAGAAGAAATCCCTTCTCGTGTCTTCCTAGTAAATGAGGAAGAGGATGAGAAGAGAAAGTATTTACCCCCACCATATAATCCAGGTCCGATTAACATAGCCCAGGCTCCACCCGGTGTGCCATCACCCCCAAGGAGCCCCCAAATAAGACAAAGGGTTAATCAATATAAAGCCTTACAGAAAGAATTGGAACAATGTAAAAAAGATATAGAAGACTTTCCGTTTAAACAAATAGAGGAAAAGGATACAATGTTACCCTTGAGAGAGGTTCTGAGTGGAATAAATGCCCAGGGCCAGCCAATAATAAGTTTTGTACAGGATCCACTCCGAGCATCTGAAGTGAGATCTTTTAAGAAAGAAATGAAAAATATGATAGAGGACCCTTTAGGAGCGGCTGAACAGTTAGACAATTTATACCAAATTTATACTGAACAGTTTATACTGTTTATACAATTTATACTGAACAGTTAGACAATGTTTATACCAAACATTTATACATGGGATGAGTTAATGGCTATACAAAACACGTTGTTCTTGGCGGAAGAAAGGCAATTGATCCGAACCGATGCAATACAGGTCTGGGAGCGGGATCATCCCCCTTCAACTAATAACGATATAAAAGGAGAGGATAAAATTCCCATTGTGAGACCTAATTGGGATAATAACAATCAGGCACATAGGACAAATATGGAAGATATGAGGAACATAATTATAAGGGGAATAAAGGAGGCAGTCCCGAAGGCACAAAATATGACAAAGGCTCTAAGCCTAGAACAAGAAAAAGAGGAATCCCCCGCCGCCTTCTTACAAAGATTAAAAGACACCATGAGAAGGTATTCAGGAATGGACCCTGATGACGCGGCAAATGTGCCGTTCATTAGGATCCAGTTCGTGACTAAGGCTTGGCCAGATATTTCAAAGAAATTGCAAAGACTGGATAATTGGACTACCAAACCTATAGATGACCTCTTAAAAGAAGCTCAGAAAGTGTATGTCCAGAGGGACGCGGAGAGAGTAAAGCAAAAAGGGAGAATTATGGTAGCTACAGTTAAGAAGGTAGTAAAGCAGCAAGGACCCCCACCTCCTCGAGCTCCAGAAGGAGGACCAGGACGTGGGAGAACAGATGGGAAAAGGGGAAGTTGGAATCGAGAGTTCAGAGGAAGGACACAAGGAAGTAGGAATGGCATGGGCCGAGATGAATGCATAAGGAGATGTTTTGGGTTTGGCCAGCCCGGACATTTTAAGAGAGATTGTCCAGTGCAACAGAAGGAAATGCAAGTTAATGGAAGAGGATGAGGATCAATATTAGGGACGTCAGGGGCACTTTATATTTAAATCCCACAGAGAGCCCTTGATAAATCTATTAGTGGGGCCCAGTGAAGAAGAATTAGTGTTTCTAATAGATACAGGAGCAGCCTGAACCTCAGTTTCTGTATTAACCCCGGAAATGAATTTAAGTGGGCAAACTATCAAGGTTTCTGGGGTAAAAGGGGAAGGATTTGAAGTCCCCAAAATAAATCCCCTGGAAATTAGGGTAAAAGATGGGGAACAGAAAATTAATATTGAGATGTTACATATTCCCGAAGCTGGGGTAAATTTGTTAGGGCGAGATGCTCTGATGGCATTACAATTAAAATTAGAATTCAAGCCTGAGGCATTTATGAGAAAACTGACCCAGGATGAAGAAGATAAGATCAATCCTTCTGTTTGGGTGAAAGAGGGAAACCAAGGGGGATTACAGATCCCTCCTTTAAAAATCAACTTGAAAGAACCTAATGAAATAATTAGGCAGAAACAATATTCCATTTCAATGGAAGGGAGAAAAGGTCTGCAACCAGTGATTGATAATCTCTTAAAGAATGGTCTCTTAGAATCCTCAATGTCACCTTACAATACTCTGATATTACCAGTTAAAAAACCAGATGGGACCTTTCGAATAGTCCAGGATTTGAGACTCCTGAATAAAATTGTCCAAACCCGACACCCAGTCGTACCAAACCCCTATACGTTAATGGGAAGAATTCCCCCAGATCACCAATGGTTTAGTGTAGTGGACCTGAAGGACGCCTTCTGGACATGTCCTCTAGATACTGAGTCGAGGCCCATGTTTGCCTTTGAATGGGATAATCCTTACACCGGAAGGAAACAACAATATCAATGGACTGTACTCCCTCAGGGGTTTATAGAATCTCCCAACTTATTCGGACAGGTCTTAGAACAAGTTTTAGAAACCTTGCAGTTGCCCAAGGGGACATGTTTAATACAATATGTAGATGATCTTTTAATATTTGGGAAGAAGAAAGGGGAAACTACTGACGCTACCGACGCATTACTAAACTTTCTGGGACAACAGGGACTGAGGGTTTCCAAAGCTAAATTGCAATACGTAGAAAGGGAGGTAAAATACTTAGGACATCTAATTAGTGAAGGGAGTCGGCGAATCACCCCTGACAGAATAGAAGGGGTGGCCTCACAACCCCTACCCAAAAATAAAAAGGAACTAAGAAAATTTCTCAGATTAGTGGGATATTGCAGATTGTGGGTCAATGGATATGCAGATTTAACTAAACCCTTATATTCTAAATTAATAGATACTGAACCATGGAGTTTAAAATGGGAGGACCACGAAAGAGGAAACTTTGAAAATCTGAAGCAAGCTTTAGTAAAAGCTCTGGTTTTAAGTCTCCCAAATTTAGAAAAGCCTTTCCATCTGTTTATAAATACAGAAGATGGAATAGCACAAGGGGTGTTGACCCAAAACTGGGCTGGACAACGGAAGCCAGTCACCTTCCTTTCAAAAATTATGGACCCTGTAATAAGGGGGTGGCCCATATGCATACAAGCAATAGCGGCCACTGCGCTTTTGGTTCAAGAAAGCAGAAAACTAACCTTTGGAGGAGCGCTTATCGTAAGTACTCCCCACCAAGTCAGGACAATATTGCAACAAAAAGCAGGAAGGTGGCTTACGGATTCTAGAATTTTAAAATATGAAACAATATTAATGCAAAGGAGTGATCTGGTACTAACCACTGATCACAATTTGAACCCTGCCCAGTTTCTGGCCAACTCTAGACAAATAGATCAAGAGGGTTTGGAACATTATTGTACAGAGGTAATTGATTTGCAAACTAAAATCAGACCGGATCTGGAAGAATACCCATTAGAAGACGGAGTGGCATTATTTATAGATGGCTCCTCCTGGGTAGAAAGTGGGTTGAAGAAAAACGGATATGCAATCATAAATGGAAACACCAAAGAGTTGGTAGAATCCGGCAGCCTGCCAAAGAACTGGTCTGATATGCAGGTTCTGAGGTTTCGCTTGATAAAAAAATACAGGAAACCAGAAGTTGCCTTCAAGCTTTACGTTTTTATTCAGCTGAATAGAGACGGACTCCTCTAAATGAGAGAAGCCCCAAATGACAAGAAATCCTTGTATTTATTCTTTCTAATTACATAAGCAACCCATCCAGCAAAGCTGACACACATAAGATAAAGATTTCAACCAGTAAGTCTGGCACACTGTAGATAAGAAGGGAGAAAGCAGAAGTAGCTAAACATGTTCCCTTTTGGGTGTTTCCCTAAAGATATCGTATGTTCTCGGGTGGGTTAGGACATTGGGTGTTTTCCTTGCTGTCCTTTCATGACCCTGCATCCAGGACTCTACAAGTGACCAGAGAGAGAGGGGCCATCTGTACATATTCACAATTGATACTGTCCCCTAAGTCCTGGTCATCAGGTCAGCCCAAACTTGCGAACTGTATGCATTAAATCAGGCCCTAAAATTGTTAGAAGGCAGGGCTGGAACTGTTTATACAGATTCAAAATACGCCTTTGGGGTGGTCCATACCTTTGTGAAAATTTGGGTAGAAAGGGGAATGATTAACAGCAAAGGGAAATAATTGATTCACGAAGGGTTGATTAAACAAATAATGGAGTCCCTTCAGTTACAAAAAGAATTTCCATAACTCATGTGAGTGCACATCAAAGGGGCAATTCTTTTGAGAATGTAGGAAATAGGATTGTGGATGAGGAAGCCAAGAGGGCAGTAAATGAAGAAAGCATGAATGTCCTAATACCCATTATAGAAACCATAGAAGAGATCCCTGTGTTTTCAGAATCAGAGGAAAAAGAAATAGTGCAGATAGGTGGACAACAAGGAGAGAAGGGTAAATGGTTTCTCCCGGATGGGAGGCAGGTGATTAATAAACCCATAGCGTGGGGATTATTGGAGAAGTTACATGAAGGAAGTCACTGGGGGGTTCAGGCATTGGCAGATGAGCTGCTGAAACACTATGGGTGTATTAGAATTCATACCTTGGCCAAACAAGTAACTGAAAAATGCCTAATATGTAAGAAAGTTAACAGACAAGCTATGAGAAAACAGCAACTAGGAGGGAGGCCACCTGCCTTGAGACCATTCCAGTGTATTCAAGTGGATTTCACCGAGCTACCTAGAATAGGCAAAATAAAGTTTAAACTGGTTTTAATTGATCATCTAACCCAGTGGTTCTCAACCTTTCTAATGCCGCGACCCCATAATACAGTTCCCCATGTTGTGGTGACCCCCAACCACTTATACATCGCCGGGTGCCAGGGGCGTGGCCAAGTGGGTGTGGCCAAGTGGGTATGGCAACCAAGTGGGCGTGGCCACCATGTTGTGGTGACCCCCAACCATAAAATTATTTTCATTGCTATTTCATAACTGTAATTTTGCTACGTTATGAATCGCAATGTAAATATCTGATATGCAGGATGTATTTTCATTTTTACAAATTGAACATAATTTATTTATTTATTTATTTATTTTACAAAATTTATATGCCGCCCTTCTCCCCATGGGACTCAGGGCGGCTCACAGCATGTTAAAACAATATACAGAATTACCCCTTCTAAAAACCAATTAAAATCCAAATATTAGTGGCTGTGACTATTTAAAATCATTAAAAATTATCCCTATTTAAAATTCACCCTAGGTCAGGCCNCCCCAACCATAAAATTATTTTCATTGCTATTTCATAACTGTAATTTTGCTACGTTATGAATCGCAATGTAAATATCTGATATGCAGGATGTATTTTCATTTTTACAAATTGAACATAATTAAAGCATAGTGATTATGCTTTCCTCTCTCCCTCTCTTTCCTCTCCCTCTCTTTCTCTCTTCCCTCTCTTTCTCTCTTTCTCTCTTTCCTCTCTCTTTCTTTCCTCTCCCTCTCTCTTTCTCACTCTTTCTCTTTCCTCTCCCTCTTTCTCTCTTCCCTCTTTCTCTTTCCTCTCTTTCTCTTTCTATCTTTCCTCTCCCTCTCTCTCTTTCCTCTCTTTCTCTTTCCTCTTTCCCCTCTCCCTCTTTCCTCTTCCTCTCTTTCCTCTCCCTCTCTCTCTTTCCTCTTTCCTCTCCCCCTCTCTTTCCTCTCTCCCTCTCTCCCTTTCTCTCTTCCTCTCTATTTCTCTCTCCCTCTCTCTCTTTCTTCCTTTCTCTCCCTCCCTCCCTTTCTCTCCCTTCCTCTTTCTCTCCCTTCCTCTCTCTCTCTCTATCCCTCTTTCTTTCTCTCTCCCCCTCTCTCTCCCTTTCTCTCTCGTCCTCTTTATTTCTTTCTCCCTATCTTTCTTCATCTCTTTCCCTCTCTTTCTCCCTCTCTCTTTCTCTCCCTCTCTTCCTCCCTCCCTCTCTCTCTCTCCGATCGGGAATCGATTTGGAGGTGGGGAGGGGAGTGGCCGAGGGCTACCTGTGTGACCTTGAAGTGGCCACCTTTGGAAGTACCAACGCTGCTCCAGCCAAGCTCGAGCCAGGCAGAGCAGGCGATGGGAGAAGAGCGAGGCGATCGCCTTCCTGGCAGCCGGGACTCCGGCGCACCTTCCCAGCCAGCGGGGCCTATGGTAGCGCCGGGATCGCGCGGCTCCCTGGGAAAGGAACTTCCTGCCACACTTCTCAGGGGGTGGGGCACCCGAGCACAGGGTTAATCAGAAGCCCCGCAAGGGGGCAAGCCTGCATGAAGAGCCATGCCCTTTCTGTGGGGGAGGGACACGATGAGGGAGCCAAACAATCACGGGACGAAGATGCAGCCAGCCGCCGGAAATGCCATGCAGGAAAAACAGTTGACAGCAGCCTGCCGGGCGGCGTGCGTGACTCCGGCGCACCTTAGGACTGCCCGCCGGTGCCTGGTTAGAGCAGGTGGCCGGTGCTCCATTGTAGCCGGCTCTGGCGGGACGGGGATTCCCTGGCATCATGGGACATGGCATGGCAACGTCAGCAATGGGTGGAGCATCCCAAGGCCGCCGGCGCCTGGTTGAAGCAACTGGCTGGCGCTCTGTTGTAGCTGGCTCTGGCGGCGGCGGCAGGGATCCCCCACAGCTTGTGGCTTCTGCTGGGGTGCCCGGATCGGTTTCCCACCGTGCGGGCATTGGAATGTTTGATTGGTATCGGAGCTCAGTGAGCTCGGAGCAAGGGAGCAGACACCCCCGCCCACGGTTGTACCCCGAGTCACCATCAGATGCCTATCACGGGCAGCCAGCCTGAGCCAACGAGGCGCCGGCGATCGCCTTGAGCCACCGCTGCAGCCCGATGAGACCACGCTGCGCCCGACAGGCAGCGCGTAGTGGCCAATGAGTGCTGGGCGGGGGGTGGCTACTGAGTGTGCGGCACCATTGTGGCCACTTTGATCGGTATCGGGAGTGGGGAGCGGAGAGCTGAGCTCAGCGAGCCTGGAGCAAGGGAGCAGCCGTTCGGTGCAACGGCAGGCAGGCCCAGGCACTCCTGGGCGGCCATGGCAAGCAGCAGCGACAGCGCAGGCCGACCACCGGCTGGGCCACCAGCTGGCCCAGCCCAAGGGAGGTAACCCACCCGCCGGGCCCCACGCGCGCCAGCAACCCTCCCTGCACCCGCCACTGCTCCGCTAGCCTTACCTTGGCCACCGCACATTCGGTGCGGCGGCAGGCAGACCCAGGCGCTCCTGGGCGGCCATGGCACGCGGCAGCGAGGGCGCAGGGCAACCACCGGCTGGGCCACCAGCTGGCCCAGCCCAAGGGAGGTAAGGCACCCGCTGGGCCCCATGTGCGCCAGCAACCCTCCCTGCGCCCGCCAGCCTCCCACCTCCCACCCCTGGCCCTCTTTTACTTACATTTAGTAGTTGCTCAGCAGGGAGGGGTGGAAACGTCCAGAAAGCTCACCTTAGCTGCAGACAACTTGCAGTACTGTTTGCAGACTGGGACTTTTGGCGGGCTCAGCAGGGCAGAGACAGCCTGGAAGATTCCTATTGGCTTTTGAAAGCCAATAGAATTAGACTCTATTCAAGAGAGTCTATTCTATTGGCTTTCGAAAGCCAATAGATTCTATTGGCTTTCGAACGCCAATAGAATAAGAGGGAGTAGCACAGCTAAGGAAAAGGGGGGAAAAATGGCGGACTGCGTTGTTTGGCGACCCCCGTGAAATGGTCATTCGACCCCAAATGGGGTCGCGACCCACAGGTTGAAAACCGCTGATCTAACCGGATGGGTTGAGGCTTATCCATGTAGTAATGCCACTACCAAGGTGGTATCCAGGGTATTGTTAGATCAAATCATTCCCAGGTACGGGATGGTCACTCAGATTGATAGTGATAAAGGGAGCCATTTCACGGCAAAGTTGTTGCAGAATATTATGGAAGCCTTGGAATAGATTGGAAGTTTCACACCCCTTGGCACACTGAGAGCAGTGGGAAAATTGAAAGGGCTAATGGGAAAATAACAGAATCATTAACCAATCTAATTTTAGAAACTCACATGCCTTGGACAAAATGTTTACCATTAGCCTTGTTACGAATCAGGACACAACCCCGAAAGGATATTGGGTTATCACCATATGAATTGTTATTTGGAGTCGCATTTACTCCAGGACAGGTCTGTATAGATTCCTTACAAACGAAAGACAGAGTCCTGAGACAATATGTGTATAAACTGTCCAGATATTTTGATCACCTTAGGAAACAAGGATTGCTGGCACAAGCACCTCCCTTGGAGTTTCCAGTCCATAGATTCCAGATTGGAGATTGGGTGCTGATCCGGAGTTGGAAGGAGGAGAAGCTGGTTCCGAAGTGGGAAGGCCCCTTCCAGGTGCTGCTAAAATCTGAAACAGCAGTACGAACGGCAGAGAAAGGCTGGACCCACTATACCCATGTGAAAGGACCATTAGAAGCTCCTACTGAGTGGAGAAGTGTGCCTCAACCTGATCCTTTGAAGTTGATAATAAGAAAAAGCAAAATATAGAGATATTAGTAGGAGGGGAGAGTTTTAAATGTGTTGGTTTTATGACTGTAAATGTTGGTGTAATTGTTGTTGTTGTACCTATTGCCCAGACTGTGCACCGATACATGGAGACTGCAGAGAAGAGTGTGATATAGTGATTATTGAAGACTGGTGTCCCAAGTAATGATCCCAGCCCTGCTGCAGACGGTGGTGCCAAGAGGAAGGAAGTACCTTTCCAGGGTTGGACAGAATTGGAACAATATTTAACCTCAATATGACCTTGGTTACAGTAGTAATTAGAATATGGAATATGGATCCCAGCCCTGCTACAGACGGTGGTGCCAAGAGGGAGGAAGTACCTTTCCAGGATTGGACAGAATTGGAACAATATTTAACCTCAATATGACCTTGGTTACAGTAGTAATTAGAATATGGATTATGGTGGGAGTGGTAGTAGAGCTCGGGAGCATATGCAAAGGCCAAAGTACAAATAACTTTGGTAACTGNTACTTGGGCTGAGGATGGATCATGGGGATATAGGACTCCAATGTATATGCTGAATCACATTATCAGGTTACAAGCGGTTCTGGAGATTGTTACTAATGAAACAGCACTAGCATTGAATAAGTTGCCTAAACAGAATACTCAAATGAGGTCTGCAATTTACCAAAATAGGCTAGCATTGGATTATTTATTGGCAGAAGAAGGAGGGGTGCGTGGAAAGTTTAATTTAACTAACTGTTGCCTACAAATAGACAATGAAGGGAAGGCCATTGAGGAAATAACAAACAGAATGAGGAAAATAGCCCATGTACCGGTCCAAACCTGGACTGGACTACTGGATGATGGGGGATTCCTGGGAGGAATTTTTAGGAATTGGAAACAAGCTTTATTTATGTTAGCAGCGATATTTTTAGGGTTAATGTGCTTACCCTGCTTGATCCCTATAATAAGAAGTATTGTACAAAACACGGTGGAGGGAATGGTAAATGCCACCAATAGGAATGACAAGCAAATGATGATATTAAGCAAGATAACTGAACACACTGCAGTAATTGACTTTGAGAATGCTGAGGAGATCCAGGAAAATTTAAAACCATTTGAGAAATGAAATTTTATTTTTAAATTAGTATAAAAAATAGAAAGGGTGGATTTGTGAGAAACAAAGGAGATTAAAAACAAAAGATTTCAATTGCTTAACAATTGAGGGATTAGTCAAGCTGAAACTGCACGTAGACACTAAATCCCAGGAGGCTTGGCTATCCACGAACAATTGATCCTTAAAGAGGAACAGTAAACAGAAAAAAAGGGTGGGGAGAAATTTGAATCAATGTAACCAATCAAAGGTAGATATAATGTATTCTGACTAGGCGTCTCGGACAGATTGTAAACCTATCAAGGGCCTATCAAATGGGACCGAAGGGGAGGGAATGGGGCATCACGATAGAACTGTATATAATGTAATGAACTTGAATGTTTGCATGTGGTCTCTGGTTTAGAACTTCCTGTTGGAGTCTCTCATGAGGATCCACCGTGCCTTGCAAACCGCTTTTCTATTTTCTGCAGAATAAACACTTTTCTTACCAATCCAATTTTGTTGGTGTTTTAATTCCATTTCCAACACCCGCCAGGTATGTTTGTGTGAGGGTGTTGTTATGTACTGGGCTTAATTAAGAGCAGGTGCAGGGAGCTGCACCAGAACAGTCAGCAGACCACGTGGTCTGCCGGGTAAGGCTTGCTGTCTGCAAGCAATGACTAGCATGCAATTTGCGTGGGAAAATCCGTTGCAACGATTGGCTGGCGATGCCCCAGGAAGAATGTATAAAAAGGGGTGGAGCCATTTTGTTCTTGTTCTGTTTTACTTTGAATAAAGAAATACCATGTTCTTGAGCTCTGACTATTCAATGCCTACCAACGTGAGAAACAGAACATTGGTGACGAAGGTGGGATCGTGCTGCCGCAAAGTCAAGCGCTAACTCACCACGGAAAGCCTGGAAGTCGCTGAGAAGTACGGCGTTCCAGACTCCTTCGCTCTGCCTGCCAGTCTGGAATCGCTGGAGGAGAGTGCCGCTAGGAGCCATCCTGGAACCGCTTCGGAAGCCTGCGCAGCACGAGGCGTTGAATAGGCCGCCAACATCACATCATGGCAAAGATTGGTTGTCTCTCGGAATTCGATGTCAAGCACCCTGAACATTGGAGCTCCTACATTGCCAGGGTGGAAAATTATCTCAGAGTTAATCAGGTTCAGGATGATGGACTGAAGGCTGCGACGCTGTTGTGCGTTTGTGGACAAGAAACTTTCGATATAGCGGAGAATCTGGTTGCTCCGGCACCCTTGAAGTCCATCACGTACACAGAACTAAAAAGAATGTTCAAACAACATTTTGAGCCCAAGCTGTCAGTCATAGCTTGGCGACATGCTTTCGAGCAGCGGGACCAGCGTCCTGGGGAGTCTGCTGCTGACTTCATCGCTGCGTTAAGACAAGCTGCAAGGCCGTGTGAGTTTATGGGCCTGGAAGAGCGGCTACAAGACCGGCTCGTCTGTGGTCTGATAAGCCACGATCTTCAGCAGAAGATATTCGCCAGAGAAATCGTCTTTTTCCAAGACATTCTGAGAGAAGTAGCGGCTGAAGAAGCAGCGGGCAGAGCTGTTAAGGCCTTGCAGCTATCGAAGAACCCTCCAAGCCCCGGAACCGTCCACCAAGAGGACGTCGAGAGAGTTGAAGACTCCGAGTCGGAAGGCGAGGTCGATCGGTTACAGCAACCGCAAGAAAGAAGGCCCCACAAACTACATGAGAAGGCAGTTTCCTTTCCTCGATGCATCGGGTGTGGAGGCCGCCACAAGCGGGCCGACTGTCATTTCCGCACCGCAACTTGCCGGGCATGTGGCAGGCAAGGCCACATTGCCGCCATTTGTTTGGGTAGCACAAAAGACCGTTCTGTGGAAGAGTTGCCTCGGAAAGGTACCGGGGTCCCTAGTCAGAACCGGGTGGGTTTTTGCGCGACGAGAAGAAGCGTGTTTAGAACAGGTACCCACTGGCCCTTGAAAAAAAAGCTTCATCTTGAAGTTAAACTGCAGGGGGTTTCCTTGGACATGGAGCTGGACACAGGCTCCGCTCTGTTCATAATTTCTCAGAAAACACTGGGACAGATTTGCTGTAAAAGCGGCCATCGAGTTAAGCTCAGGCTGTCCTGAAATCTTGACCGATTTCCAGAATTTCCAGAATTCCCGAGTCAGCATCAAGGGAGAGGCCACACTTAATGTGAAATTCAGAAATTTCGATGGTCCATTAGATGTCGTAGTTGTCGAGGGCAACCAAACGAGTCTGATTGGACTCGATTGGTTTGATGCACTAGGCATCCAGGTGACTGGGCTAAACAGTCTGCAAACGGCAAGCCTTGCAGAGGTTTGTAAGGAGTTTGCTGATGTTTTCAGCCCAGAGTTAGGGGCATACAAAGGGCCTCCTATTGCCTTAAGACTAGATCCCTCAATAGCACCGATCAGGATTAAGCCTCCTCGGGTGCCATTTGCTCTCAAGCAAAGGATAAATGCGGAGCTGGAAAAATTGCTTCAACAGGGCATTTTGGAACCTGTGGACAGCAGTCCATGGGAAACCCCCATTGTCACGCCACTTAAGGCCAACGGAGAAGTCAGGATCTGTGCTGACTACAAATGTACATTAAATAAAGCTCTCAAGCAGCATTCCTATCTGGTGCCTGTAGTCAGCCATATTCTGGCGTCTCTACAGGGAGGGCTTATTTTCGACAAACTAGATTTGGCTCAGGCCTACCAGCAGCTGCCGGTGGACGACGCCACAGCGGAGGCCCAAATGATTGTAACTCACTGGGAGCCTTCAAGGTTCGAAGGTTACAGTTTGGAGTGAATGTAGCCCCTGGCATATTTCAGAGCGTGATGGAACGCACGCTCCGTAATATTCCACGGGTCTGCCCATACTTCAATAATGTCCTCATTGCAGGGGAGTCAGTCAAAAACTTGGCAGACAGGCTTCGGGCCATTTTGCGGCATTTCTGCGAAGCGGGGCTGAAGCTCAAACAAGAGAAGTGCAAGATTGGAGTCACTTCCACGGAATTCTTGGGCTTTAGAATTGATGCCAAAGGCATCCATCCTGCTGAATCAAAGCTTAAAGCAATTCAGCAGGCACCCAGTCCCAAAACAAAGGGAGAGCATCAAGCCTTCCTGGGGCTCTTGGACAAACAGGCCCCTTTGGAAGTGGACAAGGGTCCACAAAAAGAGTTTTGCAGAGGTCAAGGCTTTGTTATCTTCCAATGCAGTGTTGGCTCATTTCAATGAGCAATTGCCAATTAGCATAGCTTGTGATGCATCCCCGTATGGGATTGGGGCTGTCTTAAGTCACCTCAGAGCCGATGGGACACAAGTCCCTATAGCATACTATTCCAGGACTCTGTCTGCTGCTGAGCGAAACTACGCTCAAATAGATAGGGAAGCATTGGCAATCGTGGCTGGCATCAAGAAGTTTCACTACTTCTTGTATGGCCGCCGTTTTACGGTCTTCACTGACCACAAGCCACTTCTGGGGTTGTTCACAATGAACAAGCAGACACCCCAAATAATTTCTCCTAGAATGTTGAGGTGGTCAATATTCCTATCTGCGTATGACTATTGCTTGGTGCACAAACTGGGTAAAGAGATGGGCCATGCAGATGGCCTGAGTAGGCTGCTCTTAAGGCAATTAGAGCCTGATCCAGCACTGGCCAACCACATCCTGTCCATCCAGGATTTGCCAGAGTCTCCCCTCAATGCAGGGGATGTAGCTGCCGAGACAGCTACCAACAACACGCTAACACGCATGTTGAACTGTGTGCTCACCAGATGACCTGACATGTGTCCTGGCCCTAACTTCCAGAGTTTCTGGAAGAGGAAGCATGAGCTTTCCACCTTTAAGGGTTGTATCCTGTGGGGAAGCAGGGTAATAATTCCAGCCTCTCTGAGGACTAGAGTCCTCAATTCCTTGCATGAGGGACATCCAGGCATTGTCCGCATGAAGGCGCTCGCGAGCAGCCATCTCTGGTGGCCTGGGCTCGATAAAGACATTGAGGCCCAGGTCCACAGGTGCACCATTTGTCAACAGTCCTGGCCAGAAATGCCACAGGGTCCTGTCCATAGATGGGAAACCACCCAAGCTCCTTGGTCGAGGATCCATATTGAGTACGCCGGCCCCTTTCAGGGGCAGCTCTTCCTCATTGTGGTGGACAGTCACTCTAAGTGGCTGGAAGTTGTTCCAGTGTCCAGTACGATAGCCGCCATCACCATTAGGGTGTTATGAGGCATTTTTGCCACACATGGCCTCCCAGACGTAATTGTCTCCAACAACAGAGCTCAATTTACTTCGTCAGAGTTCCAGTCCTTTCTAAGGGCAAATTTAATTCGACATGCTACTTCGGCACCATTCCACCTGGCTTCAAATGGGCAAGAGAAACGAATGGTACGCACAACTAAAGACTCACTCATGGGAATTGGCATCACAGGTTAGCAGATTTTCTGCTCTGCCACCGCACCACTCTGTGCACGTCTACGGGCAAGAGCCCAGCCGAGCTCCGATGGGGTTGCCGACTTATCACCAAGTTAGATAGATTACACCCAGACCGGGTTGCATCACAGGTGTCCCAGCCGCGGGCACCGAGGCAGTTGGAAGTGGGTGATCCAGTTTGGGCTCGCAATTATGGTCCAGGCCAACTGTGGGTGGTAGTTGTGGTTGCCAAGGTTACCGGGCCACTTTCCTACGAAGTGGCGTTGGAGGATGGTTGCGTGCTACGACAGCACATTGACCAGCTTCGTTGGAGGTTGCCAAGCCACTGTTCCGCTCCTTGCTCTGCTCTCGGGGGGGAGGAAGCCCTCGATCCTCTCGATCCTGATTGTGAAGATCAACTGCACAGTGACCGCAGATCACTGCAATTGTCAAAAGAGGGGTTTGCCCACGAGGCGGCTCCTGACTCGGGCACCACACCCATGGGACATTGCTCGCAATCAGCTTTTCAAGCCAGTCCTACCACGGGCTTCGCTCCTACGGAGCAGCGGAACTCTGACTTTGGTCAACCGTTCCCATCGGCTGTTTACGCCGATCAGGGGAATTCCACTCCACAGCGGAACACAGGGTTGAGCTGACCGGAACAGGCCAGCCTGCACGATCCGGTTTCGCCCGTGTCGAACAGGTCACAAAGTCCCGGTCTGCCGAGCCTGGCAGGCGAGCTTGCAGATCGGGCGCTTGCAGCAGCTCCGAGGCAATTAAAGCGGGCCAGAGGCCCACTGAAGTTCTTAAAGGACTACGTGAGGTTTCTGTCAATGTAAGCTGGACTGTTCTAGTATTTCCCTAGGAATCGGAACAACCAAATACCATGTACTATGATGTTGTATTGAACTGAAATGCTTATGTATTTTCTTGGAATGGAAAATGCCTCATGCTATAATGTAGTGTCTGTGAACTATTTGCAATTGGAAATGATGTATGTATGTTCCATTGTGAATGTAGACCCATGATGTTGTCCAGTATTGTTGATATACTGTATTGGAAGGAAAGACCTATAATGTTGTGTTATTGTGTGTGTTGCTGTACATTGTATGGAAATGCTTGTAGTATTATACAATAGCTAGTATGTACTCCTGAACCAAGACGGGAGGGGTGTTATGTACTGGGCTTAATTAAGAGCAGGTGCAGGGAGCTGCACCAGAACAGTCAGCAGACCACGTGGTCTGCCGGGTAAGGCTTGCTGTCTGCAAGCAATGAATAGCATGCAATTTGCACGGGAAAATCCGTTGCAACGATTGGCTGGCGACGCCCCAGGGAGAATGTATAAAAAGGGGTGGAGCCATTTTGTTGTTCTTTTGTTTTACTTTGAATAAAGAAATACCATGTTCTTGAGCTCTGACTATTCAATGCCTACCAACGTGAGAAACAGAACAGGTGTCTTTCTCAGGGTGCAACTAGGGGCAGGGAGAAGCTACCTTTCACCTTAAGCACTGCGTCTCCAAGGGATTCTCTCTCTCGTCTGCACCTTTTCTAAGACTGATGGGTTCCATTGCACTTCAACTGGAGTTTTTTGCTTTTATTTTGATGGTCCAGGTCCCTTGTGTTTTGGCAACATCCTGCCTGCTTTTCGAGGTTTAATTTGGTGTATTTGTGTTTGTGTGTGTTCCTCCTTTTTTTTCATGCAGTTCTCCAAGTTTGCAAGCCAAGCATGCTGCTACCTGGCTTACAATGGGGGGCAGGGGGCAGGGGAGAAGCTATATTTACCCTTAAGCACTGTGTCTCCAAGGGAACCCCTCTCTCATTTGCACCTTTTCCAAGACTGCTGGATGCTTGCCCAGTGCCGAGTTGGTTTGGTCTCTCTCTCTCTCTCTCTCTCTCTCTCTCTCTCTCTCTCTCTCTCTCTCTCTCTCTCTCTCTCTCTCTCTCTCTCTCTCAGCGTGCTGGGTCTTTGGTTTGTTTTGCTGGAAGGCTGAGTTTAGGATTGTCTCTTTTCCTATGTCTAGCTTAATGAAGAGAAGGACTAGGGGTGACATGATAGCAGTATTCCAGTATTTGAGGAGCTGCCACAAAGAAGAGGGGGTCAAATTATTTTCCAAAGCACCAGAAGGCAAGACAAGAAACAATGGATAGAAACTAATCAAGGAGAGAAACAACCTGGAATTAAGGAGAAACTTCCTAACAATGAGGACAATTAAGAAGTGGAACAGCTTGCCTTCAGAAGTTGTAGGTGCTTCATCACTGGAGGTTTTTAAGAAAAGACTGGACAGCCACCAGTCTGAAATGGTATAGGGTCTCCTGTTTGAGCAGGGGGTTGGACTAGAAGACCTCCAAGGTCCCTTCCAGCTCTATTCTGATTGATTGATTGATTGAGATTAGGTTACAGTTTGTCCCCAAAGGTGGAATCCTTTTATTAGATGCACAATGAAGAACTCAGCAGAATTGTTTTCAAACTTAATATTAATTGTTGTTTTAATAACATGAACCTGTCCCTGGGTGTCTTCAATTGAGCTATATCTGCTTGACTATTGAGGTCCAAAAGCAAAACAATTTATCAGGCTTTTCAACTTTCCCAATCATTCCATTTTAACGCAGGTTGAGGTAAATTTAATTTGAGAGAAAAGCAATTTGTGTTTCGTTAATTTATTGGAATCCCCATAGGTTGGCATGACATTGTAATTGTTTGTGGCATTTTGTAGCCAATGTTCAAGTTTATTCAGCTCCTTCCTCTGATAGTTCCTTTCATAGGAGGATAAGCAACCCTTATTATATGACCCTTAATGCCAAGTCATGAATCTGACATTTTCTATTTTGTGCACCTAGATACCTTCAGAGGAACAGAATAACAGAGTTGGAAGGGACCTTCAAGGTCTTCTAGTCCAACTCCCTGCACAAGCAAGAGACCCTTTACCATTCTGGACAAATGGCTGCCCTATCTCTTCTTAAAAACCTCTAGTGATGGAGTATCCACAACTTCCAAAGGCAACCCATTCCACAGGTTAATTGTTCTCACTATCAGGAAATTTCTCCTTAGTTCTAGGTTGCTTCTCTCCTTGATTAGTTTCTACCCATTGTTTCTTGTCCTGCCCTCTGGTGCTTCGGAAAATAATTTGACCCCCCTCTTTGTGGCAGCCCCTCAAATACTGGAATACTGCTCTCATGTAACCCTTTTTTCTTCTTTTCTTTAGACTAGCCAAATCAAGTCCTTCAGCCATTCTTCATATGTTTTAGTCTCCAGGCCTTTGATCATCTTAGTTGCTCTTCTCTGAACTTTTTCCAAAGTCTCAACATCTCTTTTGTAGTATGGTGATCAAAATTGGCTGCAGTATTCCAGGTGTGGTTGTACTAGGGCAGTGGTTCTCAACCTTTTTAATGCCGCGACCCCAACCGGTCGTAAGTCGAGGACTAAACCGGTCGTAAGTCGAGGACTAAACCGGTCGTACGTCGAGGACTAAACCGGTCGTAAGTCGAGGACTACCCAACCGGTCCTAAGTCAAGGACTTTCCCTGCCCGGGAGTGCCGCGCATGCGTGGTTCCGCCCCCTGCGCTGGCCGAGGCGTAGCTGGCAAGCGGCAGAGACGGAGCAGGCCGACCACCAGCTGGCCCAGCCCAAGGGAGGTAAGGCACCCGCTGGAAAAGGGGAAAAAATGGCGGACAAAAAAAATGGCAGACAGCCTTGCTTGGCGACCCCCATGAAATGGTCGATCGACCCCAAATGGGGTCCCGACCCACAGGTTGAGAACCACTGTACTAGGGTTTTATAAAGCGGTACTAATACTTCACATGATCTTGATTCTATGCCTCTGTTTATACAACCCAGGATTGTATTAACTTTTTTTGCTGCTGCTGCACAGTGCTGGCTCATAGTCAAGTGATTGTCCACTAGGACTCCTAGGTCCCTCTCACAATTACAGTTTTTGAGCCAGGTCTCTCCTAATCTGTACTTGTACCTTTGATTTTTCCTGCCTAAATGTAAAACTTTGGTTTTCTCCACATTAAAACTCATTTTGTTAGATAGGGTCCATTGTTCAAGTTTGTCAAGATCTTTTTGGATCCTGAGCTTGTCTTCTGGGGTGTTGCCTATTCCTGCCAGTTTAGTGTCATCTGCAAATTTGATGAGTTCCCCTTCTATTCCCTCATCTAAGTCATTAATGAAGATATTTAAGAGTACTGGGCCTAAGACAGAGCCTTGTGGTACCCCAGTGCTTACTTCTGTGGAAAATGAAAATATTGGCTATTGTTCTTTTATGCAAGGTTTAGGCTCAGGTGAACTAAATCAGGCCTCATGGAAAAAGTATTGAACCAAAGTCTATGCTATGCTTAATTTTGCAGTTTGCAACTGTACTTTACTTAATATGATTTTGCTAAGCTTGCTTGTTTTAAATATATTTAGAACATAAGGACTGGAACAGTAAGAAATAGTGAACTGAAAGTAGCCAAAGTTTTCAAATAGCCAAAGTGACCAGCTTGTTTCACTTCATGACTGTGTTGGAGTGCATGGAGGTGGAGGGTCTCAGGCAAATATAATTTTCCCCCTTTGTAGGCTAATCCATCCCTACAGGTTAGGGCGGCTTGACTGTCTTTAAACCATTGATCATTGAGGAGTTCTTGCTTCAGTTTTCTTGTCATAGGATCATTGGGGGTTGGTTTTTTCGTGGACTGGATTCTCTGTGGTGCTAATTGAGACAATCTGTGGAGTAGGCATGATCGATTCATTGACTTGTTCTCACTGGCTCTTATACTGAGGTAATCTGGATAGAGCATCAGCATCTTTCCTCCCGGTATGTACTTTAGGGTGAAATTAAACCAGTTAAAATACTGCACCCATCGTACTTGTTTAGGGGAAAGTTTGCACGGGGTTTTTAGTGCCTCTAGGTTTTTGTGATCAGTCCATACATAGAAAGGCACTTTGCTCCCTTCTAGGTAGTGCCACCAGGTTAATAGAGCCCAACGAATTATGAAGTCTTCTTTCTCCCAAACTGCCCACCTCCTCTCGCACTCGGTGAATTTTTTTGAGGAGTAGGTGCAGGGTTGTAGGACTCCCTCATGATTCTTTTGCAAAAGTACTGCTCCGACTGCTACATCGCTAGCATCGGCTTGAATTACAAATAGCTCCCCCGGGCAGGGGTGCTTTAAGATAGGCTCGACCGCAAACAGTGTCTTTAAGCTCTCAAAAGCGGTTTGACAGTTCATAGTCCATGCTAGCGGTTGGCCTGGTCGTGACTTTCCCCCATCTTTACCCATTTTCAATAAGTCCATGAGAGGTAAAGCAATTTCAGCAAAGGAAGGAATGAATTGCCGATAAAAGTTTGTGAAGCCCAGAAAGCTTTGAAGTTGTTTTTGAGTCTTTGGGGGTTGCCATTCGATCACAGCTTGCACTTTACCTGGATCCATCTCAATGCCCTCACTGGAGATTCAGTAACCCAGGTAATCTAGTCAGGTTTGGTGGAACTCACACTTTGACAATTTGACATATAGTTTAGCACTTAGTAGTTTCTTTAACACCTCTCACACTAAATTCACATGGTCAGTCATATTTTCGCTATAAGTTAAGATGTCATCAAGATACACCAAAACCCCCTTGTATAGATGATGGTGCAGCACTTGGTTAATCAGCTGCATGAAGGCAGCTGGAGCCCGACTTCCGGTTTGCCATCGCGGGGTTGGCGAACATGTTGGGGTGATCCCCGTCCCCACCATCTGGTTTTATACCACTGGGGGACCCTGAAAAGGGTCGGAAGTCACCGAGGAGAGGACACCTGAGTGATCGTGGAAGGGCGGCAGCCCTCCCGCTTGATCCGGGGCAGCTCTTCTAACTGACGGGAAAAAGATCGGCCATAGCAATATGGCCGATCACATAGCTGCTGACAGCTGAAGTCAAACTCACTAACAAGCACTCTGAAAGCAACGTGGAGGAACCAGGTGAGATCTTACCTTCTCTTTACCCTAAGTATTTTCCTGTAAAAAGCTTCCTGAAGTATTGTCCCCCTGTGAAGAGAGAGTGAAGGGAATTTCTTTCTCACCCTCTAAAAATAGCGATGTCTGACTACCCAG
Source organism: Protobothrops mucrosquamatus (assembly GCF_001527695.2). NCBI lineage: Eukaryota > Metazoa > Chordata > Lepidosauria > Squamata > Viperidae > Protobothrops > Protobothrops mucrosquamatus. The sequence continues at coordinate 68,975 of NW_015389085.1, read as the reverse complement.
GGGAATCAAAGCATCAAAAAGAACACTCTAATATAATTGGATCTATATGTCTTTGGAACTTGGGGACCAAAAAATCTTCTACTCTTACTGGGACTTTCTATTTCTATCTGCAAAAAAGAATTTAAATTGGCGAGGACTTCCTGGTTTGGTGCTGACGGGACAGCTGGAAAAGCTGGAGCTCCGGCTTTCCAGTCTGGTTTCTCTTCGCCCAGAAACCCTCAAAGGGTCGGAAAGTTGCCCTGGAGGAGCAATGAAGAAGGAGGGACATTTCAGGAGCTCGGATTAGTCGGTGGCCAGTCGGAGCAGACTGAAGACCCCTCTGAAAAGGCAGAGGAAAGGCTGCCGGGTGAGCCAAGGCAGCCCAAGTCATCTCCAGCTGGAAGGGAAGCACTGCAAAACAGCTGATTATCAACTGCGTCCCGAGGCTGGGTGAGCCAGAACTTTCTTTCCTTCTCCTTGAATATGATAAATGTGGAGCCCCTGATGGGAAAGAGCTGAAAACTAAAGACCCCCAGAAGGACAAACTTAAAGGCGGTGGGCAATTAACAAAAGGGGGAGAGTGTTCTTTTTAAGAATATCGGACATTGATAAATAAGCCAAGGAGGACATCTAGTGGCGAAAGAAGAAATGACAGTACTAATAAATACTGAAAAAAAGAAGAAGGAAATGGAAAAAAAGTTTTCACAACAGTGACCTTGAGAAGACACCTGCAAATAACAAAGTGCCTTGTTGTGAGATTGCAAGGGAAAAGACTTTTTAAAGTTATTTCTGTTGACTTTGGCTAAACCCAAACAGATACTGCTTTGGTTTTAGACTGTAAACTGTAAAATGAGTTCATCAAACATTACCAGACTTATGAAGAAAACCTCTTCTGCACCCTCTGTAGGACAATCTAGTCCAACAACACAGGGATCTATCGAAGCAATGCTGCAACGTGAGAAAACAAGCACTGCTCAAAGCGAAACACAGACCTCATTAAAGCTGCTTCAAGAGATGATGGAAAGGAACCAAGAGATGATGGAAAGAAATTATGAACAGACACAAAAAAATCATGAGGAGACACAGAGTAAACTTGAGAAAGTAAGTCAAGAAATCCTGGATATAAAGGAAAGATTTGAAGCTCAAAATCAAATGATAATTAAAAATGAACAGAGAATGCAGAAAGTTGAAGAAAAATCAGAGGACATTGATAAAAAGATGGAAATGTTATTACAAGAAAATGAAAAATTAGAACAAACAAACCAAGACCTAGAGGGGGCAATTAAGATCCTAGAAATGGAAAAGGCAGAACATTATTTGAGATTTCAAAATATTCCTGAGGATAGAGAAGAAAACATAGCAGTGGTGATTATTGATATCCTGGAAGAGGCTCTAAAGGCAGACTGGGGAGAAATCCAATTAGAGGTTGATGAAATATTCCGCATGAACTCAAGCTACGCAAGAAGAAATAAACTGCCAAGAGAAGTACATGTAAGGTTCATAAAGAAGACAACAAGAGATGAAGTATTGCGGAAAGTTAGAGATGAGCCAATACAATACAAAAATAAAGAAATTGTGGTTTTAAAGCAGATACCTAAGAGAGTAAGAGATACTCGAAGACATTATCATTTCTTGACTACAAAGCTGATTGCCAAAGGCATAAACTTCAGATGGCTGATGCCGGAAGGCATCTTAATAAATTGGAACAGTACAAGATATCGATTGGATTCAGTCTGGAAAGCAGAAGAATTTGAAGTAAGGAATAGAGCAATTTTAGATGAAGGAGTGAAACAAAGAAAAGGGGAGAGTAAGGAGCAGAAGCAAATGGAAGAGATGACTCAAGGAGCAACTGCACAAACAGGAGAACAGAAAGAGAAAGATGACCAGGAGGGTGAAGGTGAAGGACTTTCTCTTGCTAGAGAACATAGGATTACCAGATCGACTAGACCTAAATACAAATAATGGAAATGGAAATGGAGAAAGAAAATGGAATTTTTTCAGTAAATATAAATGGACTAAATTCCCCATCAAAAAGAAGTAAAGTTTTCAGGAAATTACTGAAATTGAATATAGATATAATTTGTCTACAAGAAACACATATAAAAGAACAGCATTATAAACTATTGGAATATCCAAAAATGGGGAAACTTTACTACGCATCAGCACATCAGAAAAAAAGAGGGCTCGCTGTATATATTAAAGAGACAATAGATTCCAAATTGGTATATTCAGATAAAGAAGGAAGAATCTTAATGGTAGAAGTATTTCTGCACCAAAAGCAAACACTGCTAGTGGCAATTTATGCACCAAATAACAATCAAGAAGAATTTTATAAAAACTTACGGTACATAGAAAAATAATAGAAATGGAGTACCAAAATATTTGCTTGGTAGGAGATTTTAATGCAATAGTGGACGGAAAAAATGACTATAAAAGCAATAAAACAGGAAAAACTGGAAGAAGACTACCCAAGACATTTTTTGATATGGCGGAGGAAATTGGAATTCAAGATGTCTGGAGGGAGATTAACCCACAAAAATTGCAATACACTTTTTATTCAAACAGCCAAAAATCTTGCTCAAGGATCGATATGATCTGGATGACGGCTGATGTGAGAATGAATATATAGGATATTGAGATAGAAATAGGCACATGGGCAGACCATAACCCTCTAAAAGTGACTTGGAAAGGAATACAAAAAAGACTAAGATGGACTTTAAATCAATCTATATTAAAAGAAAGAGAATTCATAGAGTTAGCGAAAAAAGAAATGGAATTTTTCTTCAAAGAAAATAAAAAAGAAGATACAACATTACAAAACGTATGGGACACAGCTAAAGCATATTTTAGAGGCATAGCTATAACATATATGGCAAAGAAAAACAAACAGAGAAGACAACAATATGCATTACTAAAGGAAAAAAATTGGAAAGTTAGAATCAGAACTGCAGAAAAATGCACAAAAAAAGACTTTGAAAAGAGAAATGGACATAATAAGACATAAATTAAATCTGTTGGACTCAGAAAAAGTGGCAGAGCAGATAAAGAGAGCGAAACAGAACTTTTTTGAAAATGCCAATAAACCAGGAAGATGGTTAGCTTATAAACTTAAAAAACAGAAAGAGAAGAAAACAATATATAAACTATTAGATGGGAAAGGTCATCTGCAATATAAAAATGAAGAAATAAAAAAGATAATTAAAGAATACTATAAGGAACTGTACGATAAGGAGGAAACCTCAAGAGAGAGAACTGTAAAATATCTGGAAGAAAATAATCTTCCAAAAATCTCAGAAACATTCAAAACTAGGCTAGATGAAAGAGTCACAATGACGGAAATATCAGAGGCCATAAAAAGACAAAAAAATTGGGAAAACACCGGGTCCAGATGGGCTTCCGGCAGAGTTATATAAGAATCTCCAAGAGATACTAAGTGAACCGCTGAAAGATGTTTGTAATGGACTTTTATTAGAAGGTAGACTCCCATCTACATGGATGGAAGCAAATATTACTCTAATACCAAAAGAAGACTCTGATTTGACCCAGATTAAGAACTACAGACTGATTTCACTGCTCAATGTGGATTATAAAATTTTTACTTCAATAATGGCTGAGAGACTGAAAAAATACTTAGCTGAATTTATACATCCAGATCAAAATGGCTTCTTACCAAAGAGACAACTTAAAAACAATTTAAGAGTGATAATAGATGTATTAGAACAGTGGTTCTCAACCTGTGGGTCGGGACCCCATTTGGGGTCGATCGACCATTTCATGGGGGTCGCCAAGCAAGGCTGTCCGCCATTTTTTTTGTCCGCCATTTTTTATGTCTGCCATTTTTCCCCCTTTTCCGGCAGGTGCCTTACCTCCCTTGGGCTGGGCCAGCTGGTGGTCGGCCTGCTCCGTCTCTGCCGCTTGCCAGCTATGCCTCGGCCGGCGCAGGGGGCGGAACCACGCATGCGCAGTGCTCCCGGGCAGGGAAAGTCCTCGACTTACGACCGGTTGGGTAGTCCTCGACTTACGACCGGTTTAGTCCTCGACTTACGACCGGTTGGGGTCGCGGCATTAAAAAGGTTGAGAACCACTGTATTAGAATATTATGAGCTACATCCAGGGAAACAATTGGCACTAATATTCTTAGACGCCCAAAAGGCATTTGATAATGTCTCTTGGCAATTTATGATTCAGCAACTACAAATAATGGATTTTGGACAGAATTTCATAAACATGATAAAAACAATATACAATAAACAGACAGCCAAAGTGATGGTGAATGGAGATTGTACTGAGAGCTTTGTGATAAAAAAAAAGGCACAAGGCAAGTATGCCCATTATCCCCCCTGCTAGTCATCTTCACTTTGTAAGTCTTAAATAGAAATATTAGACAAGATATAGAAATTAAAGGGCTGGGGATAAAAGGTAAAATATATAAATTACAAGCATTTGCTGACGATTTAATATTTATTTTGGAAGAACCTCTGGAGATGATTCCTAAACTGTGGGGAAAGATAGAACAGTATGGAGAAATGGTGGGATTAAAAATAGAGAAAAAACTAAGGTAATAGTTATGAATCTTACAGATAAGCAAAAAAAACGAATGTCAGAAACAATAGAGGTACAGATAGTGAAAAAGGTTAAATACTTGGGTATATACCTATCGGCCAAGTGCTCAACAATAAAAGAAGATAACTATATAAAGCTACTGAAACAAATAAAATTAGACTTAATAATAATAATAATAATAATAATTTAATTTATATACCGCCCTTCTCCCGCAGGACTCAGGGCGGTGCACAGCATATTAAAAAACAAATACAGATACAAAATACAAAAAATATAAACCCCTATAAAACCAAATTAAAAACCAAATATTAGAAGCTGTATTTCCAATTAAAATTATTCTTAAAATCATCCCTAAATAAAATCCTCCCTAGGTCAGGCCCGCTTGCTGGAAAAGCCATGTCTTGAGGACGCGGCGGAAAGTAAGGAGATCCGGAATCATCCGGATCTCGGGGGGTAGTTCGTTCCAGAGGGTGGGGGCACCCACAGAGAAGGCCCTCCCCCTGGGGGTCGCCAGCCGACATTGTTTGGCCGACGGCACCCTGAGGAGACCCACTCTGTGGGAGCGTACCGGTCTATGGGAGGAAATCTGTGGCAGAAGGCGGTCTCGNTGTAGAGAGCATTACAGTAGTCCAGGCGGGAGGTGACGAGAGCTTGAGTGACTGTGCGCAAAGCGTCCCGGTCCAGAAAAGGACGCAACTGGTAGATCAGGCGGACCTGATAGAACGCCCCCCTGGTCACGGCCGACAAATGGTCTTCCAGTGTCAGCCGCGGATCCAGGAGGACACCCAAGTTGCGTGCCTTCTCTGACGCTTCCACTTGGAAAAGTGGAAGAATTTGCAATTGTCAATGCTAGGAAGAATTGCTACAGTCAAAATGAATATATTGCCAAAGATTTTATTTTTATTTCAAACAATTCCGATAAAACTTGAGAAATTTTTTTTTCAAGATTTAAATTCATTAATTTTGAAGTTTGTTTGGCAAGGAAAGAAAGCTAGAATAAAGATAAAAACATTACAAGATGCTAAGGAAAATGAAGGTTTTGGGTTACCTGAGTGGGCTTTGTACTATCAAGCATCTGTATGAGTGAAAGAATGGATAACTCTTAGAAACAAAAGGTTGTTATATTTGGAGGGACATGATTTATAATTGGGGTGGCACGCTTTTTTGTGGTATGGGAAAAATAACATTCATAAGTATTTCCAAAACCACTATATAAGAAATGCTTTGTTAACAGTATGGGAAAAAATTAAAACTAAAATATATGTAAATATTCCAGGGTGGCTATCAACGATGGAAGCCTTTTTACATCCAAACTTGGTAGACTTTGAAAAAATTTGGACATATAGAGATATTCTAAATACTGATGGGACTTTAAGATCGAGAAAAGAACTGGAAAATCAGGGTATCAACCTGTCATGGTGGGCACATCTACAGATGCAAAATAGATATGAAAAAGACGTGAAATTGTATGGGTTTTATAAAGAACAAACCGTATTTGATAAGATATTGTTAACTTCTGATGAGAAATTAATTAAGAAAATGTATAATTTTTTGTTAATTTTGGAGATGGAAAGTGAACAAGTTAAAGAAACAATGACAAGGTGGGCGGAAAACTTTGGTTATAACATAGAACTAGAAAAGTGGCAAAAACTATGGGAGAGAAACTATAAATTGACAATGTCAACTTCGTATAAAGAAAATTTATATAAAATGTTTTATAGATGGCACTTGCCACCAGCAAGATTAGCAAAAATGTTTAAAAATATGTCAGATAGATGTTGGAAATGTAAACATAACTTAGGCACGTATTATCATATTTGGTGGACATGTGGTAAAGCAAAGGCTTATTGGAAAAAGATACATGTTTGGTTAGAAAAAATGTTGGGAGAACATGTGGAATTTAAACCTGAACTTTTTCTACTAGGTATAATGCCAGAAAAGACTAATAAACAAAGTTTATATTTGGCTTTACACGTCATAACAGCAGCAAGAATAGTCTTTGCGTAATATTGGAAAAATGAAGCAGTACCACGAGAGGAAGAAGTAATTAAAAAAATATTGGAATGCGCAGAGATGGACAGATTAACTATGAGACTGAAAGATAAAGAAGAAGCAGAATACTACCAAATCTGGGAGTTATTCTACAAATGGCTAGAGGAAAGAACCAAGGATTAGGAATTGATTATGTATTAGTGTTTTTGAATCCAGACAGCACGCTGGTTGAAAAATTAACACATGTATGTAAGAGAAAAACTAATAAAATCCTTATATATATATAAAAAGAATTTAAATTGGAAAAGAACCTAGAAAAGTCTGGGATTTAAAACAAAAACAAAAAACTTTAAATGGTATCAGTGACACCTTGTGGGGAAGCTTGGAATTGCAATCTCTTATTTCCTACAAAGAGACTTGGCTCACAGCCCAGACCAGATAAGATTTCCCTGACCTTGGTATTATCTGTGAGGGATTCAGCTGTGAGAGAACAGCTGGGCAGTGAAATTGGTTTCCATGAATTGTGAATTGTGAAGGTGAAATTTTACTGACTTTTGCTCAATAAACAGCCTTCACTAGAAAGACTATTTACAACTTCGTGATAGAGATGGAGGAAGATCAGCCAAAAACCCTTGCCATGCTAAAATTAATACATGAAACTATTCTTGCAGCTTGTGAGAAAATGAGACCCAAAAAGAAAGACCAAGACGCCAGCTTAGATGTACAAAGCCAAATTTTGATTGTAACTAAAGAACCAACAATCCAGGAAACAACAGAAATGGAACAACTGAATACCAAGACAGAGGACTTAAGTGACCAACAAGTACAGTTTACTGAACATCCAGAGAATGAAGCAACAACCTTAAAAATGGAAATGACTTTTTATACAAATCTGAAGAAATTTGAGAAAGAAGAAGACCAGATCAAATTGAAGACAACTATACCAGAGCAAATATGGGGATCTGGGACACTAGGGCGACAATTTAACAATTACAAATGGACCAGTTCTCTCAGAAAATGGGCAATCAAATGGTCTCCCTTAATTCAAACAACATATACAAGAATGGAGGGAGATCTATTTGATGATTTAAAAGCGTTGGTATGGAAGCCTGGTTGGCAAAGGAAGAAGGCTAGAATTAGGTTGAAAAATTGGGGTTTTTTATTTACTACAGGGGATTCTATATTGTCAGTTAGAGGGTTAAAGGGAGACGTTGAGATAAGGGGAATTTTGATTATTAGATTTAAAATAGTTGGAAATTAATGGAAAATAAGGAATTAATTTGTTTAATACCGAAGAATTAGATTTAAAAGGGAAATGAAAATTAATTATTAGGAATACATTTGAACTATCAACTAACCCAGGCAATATGTATAATGGATTGGAGCCAACAAAGGGGATACTCTATTACTAAGTTGGTGATTTAATATGGTGAGAAATAGAAACTTTTTAGGAAATAGAATAAGATTATATTCAAGTAGGTAAAAAGTGTATTTTAGATATTATAGTTTCTTATGAAGTGAGATAAGGGAAATTTTGGCTACCCAAAAGCTGAAAATTATGGATATTAAAGGTTAAATTGGAGTATTGACCATAAAATAAAAAATAAAAATTAGGTAGAAATTAATAACAGGACATGGATTGTTTATGAAGATCTATTAAGATATGTATAAGCTAAAAATGCATTGATAAATGTAATAATGAAGTTTTTATTGAATTTGATGCAATTAGAAATGTACTAGTTTAAATATGACATAGTAAATTTTAAGGGAAAAAGAGAAGAAATATTTGATGATGTAACCTGAGATCGGTACTAAAAGTTTCTGTTACTGAACTATTGATTAACCCAGTCACCACGTTGCTTTTTAAATACTCAAATGTAAAACTGGAAAACCAATAAAACATTATATTAAAAAAAAGACAGCTGGAGCCCCTTGTAGTCCAAATGGCATAACTTTGAACTGATAGCTTCCCACAGGACAGTTAAATGCAGTTTTCCATTCATCTCCGTCTTTTATTCTTACTCGGTAGTAAACTTCTCTTAGATCTAGTTTGGTGAAGATATGCCCCTTCGCCAGATGGGTTAGTAGGTCCTTCAGGAGGGGGAGGGGGTACTTATTCTCCACACTCACACAGTTTAACCCCTTATAATCAACGCAGAGCCTCAGCAACCTGTCTTTTTTCCCTTTAAACAAAACCGGGGGCCCCACTTGGGATTTTGCTGGCTCAATGAAGCCTCTGGCTAGGTTTTTATTCACATACTGCTATAGTTCCTCCATTTTGATGGGGGACATAGCGTACATTTTTGGTTTAGGGAGCTTGGCCCCCCGTAATATCTCAATGGTGCAGTCATTTGGCCGGTGTGGTGGTAGGACATTGCATTCTTTCTCACTAAACACCTCCACTAAATCCCGGTACTCGCTGGGGATAAGCGGCTCGCTGGTCAGGGGAATGGTGGCCACTTTTACTGTTTCTGCTGATGGATCAGGTTCTCCAGTAACATAAAAAGAATCAGGAGGGGGTTTGGGTCCTATCAGCAATCTCACAGTCCTCATCCCTTTTTCCCACAAATAAAAGGTTTCCACTTGTCTAACCAAGCTAGACCTAAAATCACAGCTTCAGTCATTTTCGGAGCCACAACAAAACGGATGAGCTCCCAATGTTCACCTATTTCTAAACGTATTGGTTCAGTTAGGTGGGTGACTAAAGTTCCTCCCATTAAAGATCCATTCACTTGCTCAAATCTCATGGGTTTGGAGAGCAATCTTGCTCATATGCCCATATTAAGGGCAATCGGCAAACTGATAATGCATCGGGAGCACCCTGAGTCCACTAGCACCTTCAAGTCCATTTGTAACCCTGTCTTGGGGACTATAAGCTTGGCAGCGAGTGAAAAAGGTGGGACGGGCCGACTCACCATAGGGTCGTTTTCTCCCTCATTGTTGCTGTCGTAGGAGGTCAGACTGGTGGTGGTTCCAGCTGGAGTCTCAGCTGTCTCCTTTGTAGGTGACACAATCTGGGCGACAGGTTCTTGTGCGACCCAGCTTGACTTTTCTTTTGTCGGCTGCTGGGCAGGTTTCTTCCTCTCCAGCAGTCCCGATCTACCTTTCTGCTGGGGATACGGGACCGGACAATTCGCCGCTCTATGCCCCTGTTGGCCACATCTGAAGCAGTTGATTGGTGGGACCGTAGGTGGCTTAGGAGATTCCGCAGCCGTGGTTGCTGGGGTTCTCTGTGGTGGTGACCATCTGGGTTGTTCCAGCTTCAGCCTGGTTTCTGGAGGAGTCAGCTTCTTATAGCGAGCAAGCTCAATGTCTAGCTTCACTGCCACTTGGTACCACTCCTGTAGTTGATCAGGAACTCCTCGAGTGATATAGGCCTGGGATAGATGGTCACCTAGCCCCTCTTTGAAGTGATGCACCAGGGAGTGCTCTGGCCACCTCTCAATCCGACCTGCCACCATCTGAAATTCTCACACATATTCCAATGCAGGCCTGCTGGCTTGCTTCACCTTGTGAATGTATTTCTCAGCTTTGAGAGCTATGGACTCGTCCTCAAATCTGGTTCTCAACCCTTGGATGAAGACATGGAGGCTCCCTAGTTCAGGCACTTGTTTGTTGTACAAGTTATTTAGCCACTCAGATGCTTCCCCCTCTAAATTGACTGTGACAACATTGACCAGGGCAGCGGGGTCGGGGTAAAAATTGGCATTTCGGTTCATATAGGAACACACCTGATTGAGGAAGAAAATCAACTTCTCCAGATCGCCATCAAAAGTGGCCTTAAAAGGTGGCGCCATTATGGGTTGCTGTCCACCTAATTGCTGTTGTCCTCCCAGCTGCGGTTGCATGCCCAACTGTTGCTGGCCCCCCAGTGGCTGCTGTGCACCTAGTGGTTGCTGTCTGTCCAACAGATCGTGCAGTCGCCCCAGCTGTTGAACCAAGTAGCATTGAACCCCCACATTCAGGTCGGCTCTAAGCACAGCAGGTCCCAGGATCAAATGATGACGGTGGTGATAATCGGGGTTGCGTGACCGATGGTAGTAATGGTCAGGGCTCTCACGGTACCAGTAGCGATCAGGGCTCTGACAGTATTGGTGACAGTCTGGGCTTTGGTAGCATGGGTGTCTCTCGGGGCTGTCGTAATGATCCCGCTGTCTGGAACCTTCACGACGGTGATGCCTGTCAGGGGACCATGACGAACAACGCCGATCAGGGCTTCTCCGATAGCCAAGGCTGTCACGTCGCGAGTGGCATTCTGGACTCCTTGACGCTCGATGATGGCCCGGACTGTCACCCCGTGGCTGACAGTCAGGAGTCTTCCTTCCCACTGGGCTTGAGGTCAATGCTAGTGGCTCTGAGCATGGAGTAGCCGCCCAAGCTCCGTCATTGCGGTTAAGGCTTCTTCTGGGCATAGATTGGCGCTGATCTTACCGGTCATCACGCTCACCAGTAGGCAAGGAGCAGGTGACCTGTCCCTCGCTTCCCATATCTAGCCCCTCAAACTTCTCTACCAACTTCTCCACCAATTGGCAATGGACTGCAGACAGGTACTTCCACTCATCTGAAACTTCTGCCACTGCCAACCTTTTTGTTCTTCTCCGATCGGGGGAGCATGATTCCCATGAGGCATCTGCTTGCAACTCTGACTCAGCTGCTCTCAAAGAACTCTTCCTCGATTGGGCTGTCTCAGGATGCTTAGAGTCTCCACTGGGCAGGGTCCACTCTGAGGACCACAATAGTTCCCACGTTTTGGGTCTCGCTCCCACTGCCAGAAGTTCCGAACTCACTTTCTCCAATGACGCAAGGGTTTGTGCTCCCTCCGCTGAGGCAGCTGCGTGGTCGGGGTGCTGGTTGTGAGTGCATCTTTTTTCTCCATGCTGAGATCTTCCCCGAATCTTTGTCTACCTCCCCTCTGATTTGGGAAGGTGACTGGAGCTCAGGACCCCAAAGGATGTTAGAGTAAATAGGATTCTTGGGTTAATGTCATGGTTCCGATAGATGAAACCAGTAAAAGAACTTCAAGGCAAGAATTCTTCCTTAAAGAACATTTTATTAGGAAACAAAGTATCGGCACTTACATAGTTGAACCCAAGAATGAGATTCCCTCCTCCCAGATACAAAGTAACAAATTGCAATTCCCACCCCACAAAAGCTGTCATAAATCACATTCCCCAATTAGCACAAAATGCAGGCTTTTCTCTCTGGCCCCTCAGCCCGCCAAAACCTTATCAGAACACGTCCTTGAGTTCCCACACTTCTACATTGTTATGGCTAGCTAAACCCTCTGGCATTTACCCATCCCCCTTTCTACATCTGAATTCTAAAAGAATAGAAAAGGCATGTTAAAAGCAAAAGTAAAAATGGCTGCTGGTTCTCAGGTGTCAGAGCGTTGACATCCATTGTCACAGCGTTGACACCTTGCTCATTCACGTATTCACAAGTGTTGTCTTTCTATATTTTGCTTTTGCTTTTTGCTTTTTTTGCTTTGTTCTCCCTCCCTCCTTTTGCTTTTTCTCATGTAACCCCCCAGTCCCCCAGTTCTTTGGGTAAATGCTATGTAACCCCCCAGGCTATGAAAGAAACAGTAAGTTGTAAATTGTTATGAAGTAAGTGGGAAGGCAGTAGTATGTGTTTACAAGGAAATGAGAAAAGGAAAAAGGTTCCATGGACAAATTCCTTTGGGAAAGGAGCTCGTGAAAGGAAGAAGGAAAAAAGCATATGATTTACTTAAGAGAGAAAAAAAAGAGACGACTATTTAGTTGGAAGAATGCTGAATGGAAATAAGGGGTGAAAATTCTGTGTAGTTTTTCAAACAATTTTTTCTCCTTTTTGTTATTTTTATTGCTTATGGGCTTTTTGCCTTAAAAGAAAGTGGGTATGATGGGTTGAGAAATAACACAAGCATTACCACAAGCATTTTTAGCCTGATTGGACAAACCGTTGTTATACAACACCACATCCATTCATGCATTTACCTTTGCTTTCTTTAAAAAGCTTTTTGCTTTCGCTCTAATCTACAACTTTTTGCTAAGCAACGGGAAGTTCCCAGTCTGGAAGGGGACCCTGCTTTCATGCCTTTTAGCCCTGCACAAATGACTCAGAAGCTTTGAAAGCAAAACACACTGACTCAGATGCTGCCTCCATTCATTTGAAATTTCTGTGTAATCTTTTTAAAAAAATTTACAACATTTTCTGTCTCCTTTGCTAGTTGCTATTATTTTTCTCGCTTAAGGACATTATGCCTTGAAAGAGTGAAGGAGAGACAGAAAGGAAAGGGGGAGCGGTTTCTGTTCATTTTAATTTTTTTGCTTGGTTACAACATTAAACTGCTTTCCTAAGTAAAGGGGGGAAATGTGCTATCGGACCACTGCAGTATGAGTTAGGAAATTAAACATCAGTGTGCTAAAATTATTGCATTGCAAACTAAGGTACAAAGGGATCTTAAGGAAACCCCTTAACAGAACATGGAATTTTTATTGTTTTAAAGTAACAGCTTAATATATGCTAAATGTAAAATTCTAAACTGCTCTGATATTAGACAGTTAGGCAGCAGGTAGAGGAGGTACAGAAATAAAGCAAAAAAAGACTTATGCTATGCTACAAAAAAAACCTGGGTCATGGTTCACGCATGGCAGAGGGGAAACTTAGAAAAAGGGGAAGCATGTCATCAAATGCTATACTAACAAAGAAAAGGGAGAGGGAGTAAACTTGTAAAGTGAGGGAAAAAATCTGTTATTCTGGGTCTATTTTGTGTGTGCCTGTGAGGTCTATGAGACTGTCAGCTTCTCTACAAGACATCCACACGTCAGAGGATGCAATGTTGGACTACTGCCAAGCTTTCATCATTGCTGTCAAAGACTGTCATTCACAGGTTGCTGCAGCCCTCCTTTATAAAAAAAAAATGCCCTTTGGCCCCTGCTTCCGCTACGTAACCACTCTTCCTCTTTCCCCTCCTCCTCCTCTCTCCCTTCCCTTACCCCCACCTCTTTGTTCCTCTTCTACTTTCTCCCCACCTCACTTGCTTCCTTCTGCCCCGACACCCTCCCTTGTCTTTATGCCACCTGCAGGAGACCGGTGCAAGTCATGCCAGTGTTAGGCACCCCTGAAGTTGAATCGGGAGGTGCACCTGAACCTGAAGTTTTCACACTTGTTATTCACAACCACAGACATTATACCATCATAAAAGAAATTTTAGAAACCTTGGAGTACAAAGAAGTTTGCCAGAGGGAGAACACTGAGGACTACAAGCCTGAGGAAAGCCTCCTGAAGGGCCGGAAACGAAGAGCCAAGCCAGCTTCGCCCCCTCGAGGGAAGGTTTGAGTGTAAACAAGACCCTGTACTCCTATTGGTGGGGTGTCACCTACAACCCCCTTGCTCCTGCTCCTGTCACAATGTCCTCCCCTCCCTCTCCTTCTACCTTCTTCCCCTTTCCCTTCTCCCACCTATAAAGATTTTGTTTGAGATATTCAAGCTTCCCTGAAGACTGCTCCACCCAAGGAACCATTAAACCTTTGTCATTCATTGAAGGTTGGCGATTGGGTCCTGATAAAAGTATTTCAGCGAAAAAAATTGTTTGGCTCCTTATTGAAAGGAACAGTTCGAGATTCTGTTGACCACCAACACTGCTGTGAAGTGTCAAGAGCTGGCTTCCTGGATGCATGTTTTGCACTGCAAAAAGGTACCAGCCCCAGATGAGGAAGATGTCCAGCCCCAATCACCTGGCTGCACCAAGGCAAAGAATGAAGCTTTGCCTGACAAGGGAGCAAGTGCTAGTAACCTCTGCTCCCCACCAGCATGCAATCTCCGGCCCAGACAGCACCACCAAGAAGTGAACTTCGATCCACCTCCCTTTGAGGAGGGTGGTGTAAAGTTCTTTAGTTGTCTGTGTTCCGCCTACCTTGACCACCTTTTCCAACATAATGGAAGCCCAGAGGCGCATGAAGGAAATGATCTGCATCAGAAAAATGCCTCATACCTGCTGTATGGACTATGGTTGTGTTGGTTTTTATTGGTATTTGTCTCAATTTATATAAAGCTCTGTATTCTTTTATCATGAGTCTTAAACCTACTGAGGTTGTATGTGTTTCCCAATAAAATACTTTCCTTATATGCCCCTATGAAACTATTGTAGACCCTTCACCCCAAAGTCCCTCTAATCTTATCTTTTTGCTTATGATTTGTGTTGTCCTTACAGACAAGAAGTGGGGACTGTGGAAAATGAAAATATTGGCTATTTTTCTTTTATGCAAGGTTTAGGCTCAGGTGAACTAAATCAGGACTCATAGAAAAAGTATTGAATCAAAGTCTGTGCTATGCTTAATTTTGCAGTTTGCAACTGTACTTTACTTAATATGATTTTGCTAAGCTTGCTTGTTTTAAATATATTTAGAACATAAGAACTGGAACAGATGGATGCGGGTTCCAATGTACACGGGTATATGAGGAAAGTTATGTTCAGCAGAATGTGCAAGATTGCTGACCATCTGTCTACAATCTTAGGATGAGAAAGGGTATAAAAAGTTGGGACTGGACCTGATTGATTTGCCATTGGCCTATAGCTGTCCTTGCTGGACCTGCTATGTCACTGGACCTCATTGCAATGGGTTACTAATGTAAGTGATGTTGTGTTACTATGTTTGCTACGTTCCAAATTATTAGCAAAATAAACCTCTGAATGTTTTTTTGTATAAATTTTATTAGTTTTTATAGGTTTAGGAATAAGGTGAGGTTGGGATTTGGGTTAGGGTTAGGATTAGGGTTGGGGTTAGGGTTAGGGTTATATTTAGCAAACAGCATAATGTCTGGGTTCATGTGTTTAACAAACAATAATAGATAATAGTTAATTATCATAAACAATATGTTAATTAATCGCTCAATAGTCTTCTTCTTGCTAATATATATTCAAAGTTACATATCACATTCCTTTCTCTCTAACTCATTTTTCTAGCCATTGATAAAAATTATGCCATGTTCTAAAATACACTGAGTCTTCTTTCTCTTTAATCTTTAAAGTCAATCTATCCATTTCTGCACACTCTAAAATTTTCTTAATTAGTACTTCTTCAGCTGGTAAATTTTCATTTTTCCGATGTTGGGCAAATACAATTCTTGTTGCCGTTAATACGTGTAGTATTAAATATATGCAATCTTTCTCATAATTTGGTCCTATTATTCCTAACAAAAATAATTCTGGCTTAAAGTCTATTTGTTTTTTAGTCATTTTCTCCAACCATACATGTATTTTAACCCAAAATCTTTTTGCTTTAGGGCATGTCCACCAGATATGATAATAAGTTCCTGGTCTTTGTTTGCATTTCCAACAGTTGTTTGAAGTATTTTTAAACATTTTTGCTAATCTCACTGGTGTCATATGCCATCTGTAAAATATTTTATATAAGTTTTCTTTATATGCCACTGCTTTAGTTAATTTAACATTTCTTTCCCATAACTTTTGCCAGTCTTCTAATTCTATATTATATCCAAAGTTCTTTGCCCATTTTATCATTGTTTCTTTTACTTGTTCTTCCTCCATCTTTAAGTTTAACAGAAATCTATAGAGTTTCTTAATCAACTTTTCATCTGTTTTTAACAGTATCTGATCAAATTCTGTCTGTTCCTTATAGAATCCCATTGTTTTAACATCTTTTTCATATCTCGTTTGAATTTGCAGATATGGCCACCATGATAGATCAATAGCTTGTTCTTGTAAATCTTGTCTTTCAATTTTCCTTCATTGTCCAAAATATCTTTATAAGTCACAACTTTGTCGTAATTAATTAAATTTGGGTAAGCGAAAGCTTCCATTGTTGAAAGACATCCAGGTATCTTAATATAAATTTTTGCTTTTATTTTTTCCCATTCTGAAAGAAGTGCATTTCTTATAAAGTGGTTTGGAAAGTATCTATGTGTTTTATTCTTCCCATACCACAGAAAGGCATGCCAACCAATTTGTGGGTCATGCCCCTCTAGGTATAATAGTCTTTTGTCTCTAAGCATTATCCATTCTTTAAGCCATGTTAAAATAGTTGCTTGGTAGTATAACATCCAGTCCGGCAGTCCAAATCCTCCACTTTCTTTCGCTTCTTGTAGCATTCTCAGTCTAATTCTAGCTTTTTTTTTTCTTGCCAGATAAATTTCAGTATTGTTGTATTCAGTTCATCAAAAAAGGCTTTTCCCAGCCTTACAGGAATCGTTTGAAATAAAAAGAGTATTTTTGGTAAGATATTCATTTTCACTGTTGCTATTCTCCCCAGCATTGAAAGTTGTAAGTTTTTTCACTTTTCCAGATCCAATTTTATTTGTTTTAGCAGTCTTATATAGTTATCTTCTTTTATTTTCACACACCTTGCTGTTAGATAAATTCCCCAATATTTGACTTTTTTAACTATTTGAAGATATTTTTTTTTGTTAGATGATTTTTTTGTTTTTCTGTTAGATTCTACATGTATACTACATCCACAGCATTTCGCTGGTCTACTAATTTAGTCACTTTATCAAAGAATGAAATAAGATTGGTTTGGCATGATCTGTTTTTAACAAACCCATGCTGGCTACCAATTATAACTTTGTTTGCTTCTAGTTGTTCACAGATCTGTTTTTTTATTATCTTTTCCAGGATCTTCCCAGGTATTCATGTTAGACTGATTGGTCTGTAGTTTCCTGGGTCTGTTTTTTCCCTTCTTGAAGATGGGAACCACAACAGCCCTTTTCCAATCCTCAGGTACTTCCCCAGTGCTCCAGGATTTTTGAAAGATATGGTGCAATGGTTCTGAGATAACATCTGCCAGCTCCTTCAGAACTCTGGGATGTAATCTGTCAGGTCCCGGTGATTTATATTTGTCAAGGTTAGATAGGTGTTCTCTTACCATTTTCTTGCTTATTTTAATTTTTGTTTCTAGTTTGTCTTTTGCAGTAGTTTCTTTGGTACGTTGGGCTATGGTTTCTTTTTGTGTGAAGACTGATGTAAAGAATGAGTTAAGCAGCTCTGCTTTCTCCCTATTGCCTGTTACTTCCTTGCCATCTTTTCTCTTTAATGGACCTACAGTTTCCTTGACTTTTTTCTTGTTATTAATATGTTGAAAGAAACTTTTTTTATTATCCTTGATTTCTGTTGCAAGCCTTTGTTCATTCTGAGCCTTTGCTTTCCTGACTTTGTCTTTGCATGTTCTGGCTGTCTGCTGATAATCAGCCTTAGTTATGTGTCCCTCTTTCCATTTTTTGTGCTTGTCCTTTTTGTCTTTCAGTTTGTCAGAGAGATCTTTGTGCAGCCATGGTTTCTTCTTGACTTTCTTGTTTTTCTTTTTCAGTGGTATTGTGCTGGACTGGGCTTTTATGATAGCATTTTTCAGAGTTTCCCATGCTTCTTGAGTTGTTTTCCCCTTTAGGATTTTCATCCATGAACTTTTGCTCAGGCTTTCTCTGAGTTTGTTAAAGTTTAAGACACTGGATGGATTGTTGTGCAGGCTCTGAGGTGTTGCTTGATAAAAAAAAGTACAGGAAACCAGAAGTTGCCTTAAAGCTTTACGTTTTTATTTAGCTGAACAAAGACGAGCCCCTCTAAAAGAGAGAAAGCCCCGAATGACAGAAAATCCCCATTTTTATGCTTTTTGATTACATAAGCAATCTACCCAGCAAAGCTGACACACATAAGATAAAGATTTCACCCAGAAAGTCTGGCACACTATAGATAAGAAGGCAGAAAGCAGAAGTAGCTAAAAATGTTCCCTTTTGGGTGTTTCCCTAAAGACACCTCCCAGCCGCTTGCTTCTTCGGCCCTAACCCTTGCAACTGCTCCAACCAAAGAAGCAAGCGGCTGGGAGGCCGCGGTGGCGCCTACCTCCTGCGCCCGTCAGCTGGCGACCCCCGGACCTGCGCCCATCAGCTGGAACATCAGGCAACGCTTTGGCCGGTGCGGAGGGCGAAGGGGAGGACGCTGCAGCGCCGAACTCCTGCGCCCGTCAGCTGGCGACCCCCGGACCTGCGCCCGTCAGCTGGGAGGTCTGGAGACGGAACCGGCTGGCGTGGAGGGTGATGGGGAAGCGGTGGCTCGGCAGCTGGGGTCCTGCCTGCGCGCGAATGTCAGGCCCACCCGCCCCATCTGTAAAAGAAAAAGTCTTCCGCCCAAGCATAATTTTTAAGGATTTTAAGGATCTTTGAGAGGGAGAGAGAAATAGAGGGAGAGAAAGAGGGAAAGAGAAATAGAGAGAGGGAGAGAGAGAAAGAGAAGAGGGAGACGGAGAAAGAGAGAGAGAAAGAAGGAGGGAGAGAGAAAGGGAGACAGGGAGAGAGAAAAAGAAAGGGAGACGGAGAGAAAGGGAGAGAGAAAGAGAGAGGGAGGGAGAAAGAAAGAGAGAGGGAAAGAGAAAGGGAGAGAGAAAGAAAGAGAGGGAGAGAGAGAAAGAAAGAAGGAGAGAGGTTAAATTAGTAACATGGCTGTTCAGTGAATCTGGTTTCCCCACTAACTTTGCTTGTCACAAGGTTGCAAAAGGTGATCACATGACCCTGGAACAATGTGATCATCATAAATAAGAATCGGTTGCCAAGCATCCAAATGTAAATTACATGACCCTGGGGATGCTGCAGTGGTCATAAGTGTGAAAAATGGTCATAAGTCCCTTTTTCCAGTGCCATTGTAACTTTGAACAGTCACCAAGCAAAATGTTGTAAGTTGAGGACTACCTGTACTTTATCACTTTTTCCATTATTTTTTTTTGTCATCAAGCTTTTGACACCTTGCTGGGTGACTGGTGGTACTCGAATGTTGCCATATTCTAAAAGTGGTACAATCGGTGAAAAGGTTGAAAAGCCCTGGCTTAGAAAACAAACAGCATGGCACCTCCCATGGGTTTATTGTCTTATCCTTCCTTTCAGCTTTAGAATGAATTAGGAAAAGTTTAATCCACTTGCACTGTTTTATGTTTACATGTTTGATGACAAACAGCCTTATGTTTATAAGTGACAGTTTTCCTGCTAAGTACCTGCATGTCATAAGCATTTGAATTAAAATTACCATATTGAAATCAAATCTGATGTTT
>NW_015389085.1:37224-49307 GCF_001527695.2 Protobothrops mucrosquamatus | reverse complement strand
GTATCCACTTAACAGCTAAATATACAACATTAAAAGAAGATAACTACGAAAGACTACTGAAACAAATAAAAGTAGATTTGGAAAAGTGGAAAAATCTTCAACTGTCATTGTTAGGAAGAATAGCGACAGTGAATATGAACATTTTACCGAAGCTACTTTTCCTATTTCAAACAGTCCCTGTCAAATTGGGCAAGAAAATCTTTGATGATTTAAATGCAACAATACTGAGATTTATATGGCAAGGGAAGAAAGCACGAATTAAAACCAAATTGTTACAAGAAACTAAAGACAGGGGGTTTTGGACTGCCGGATTGGAGACTTTATTATCAAGCAGCCATTTTGCTTTGGCTCAAAGAATGGATTACATTGAGAAATAAACGACTTCTTTATTTAGAGGGACACAATTTGCAACTGGGTTGGCACGCGTTTTTGTGGTATGGGAAAAATAAAGTACATAAATATTTTCAAAATCATGCCTTATGGAATGTACTGCTCCCAGAATGGGAGAGAACTAAACAAAAAATTTATACGAAAATACCTGAGTGGCTTTCAACAATAGAAGCGTTTGCTTACCCAAATTTAATTAATTATGACAAACTTGTTACTTATAAAGACATTTTAGACAAGGACAGAAAACTTAAAGACAGGCAGGATCTTCAACAACAAGGTATTGATTTAACATGGTGGTCCTATCTGCAAATTCAAATAAGATACGAAAAAGATGTAAAATTAACAGGATTTTATAAAGAACAGACATTACTCGATAAAACACTCTTGAAAACAGACGATAACTTGATCAAGAAGCTCTACAAATTCCTGCTAAGTTGGAAGATGGAAGAAGAACAAGTAAAAGAGACAATGATAGTGTGGGCAAAATTTTTTGGATATTCTATAGATTTAGAAGACTGGCAAAAGCTTTGGGACAGAAATATTAAACTTACTAAAGCAGCTTCATACAAAGAAAATTTGTATAAAATGTTTTATAGATGGCATATGACACCAGTTAGATTAGCAAAAATGTTTACAAATGTATCGAACATTTGTTGAAAATGTAAACAAAAACCAGGCACTTACTATCATATCTGGTGGACATGCTCTAACGCAAAGAAATTCTGGTTTAAGATCCATACATGGCTGGAAAAGATGACCAAAATACAGATAGAAATCAAACTGGAATTGTTTTTGCTAGGAATAGTAGGATCTAACTATGGAAAAGAGAATGAATATTTAATATTATATGTATTGACAGCTGCCAGAATAGTATTTGCCCAATTTTGGAAAAATGAAAATTTACCACCAGATCAGATTATAATTATGAAAATTTTAGAATGTGCAGAAATGGACAGACTAACTTTAGAGATCAAAGAGAAAGAAGATTCATTTTACTTTAAAACATGGGAAAATTTTTATCAATGGTTAGCAGCTCGATAGAATGAGAATGGATTGTGAAACTTAATAAGATGAAGGACATTTATTGACTAAGCTTTATTTTTATGACTTCTTATTATTAGTGATTATGATTATTCAGTATTATAGTAACTGTTTAACTAGTAGGATAAACGACATTTATCAACTAACTTTTACTTTTTATGATTATTTTTTGTGACTATAACTTTTTAGTATTATTTTAATTACTGTTATTTAACATTTGTACCCGGATGACAGTCTGCTTGCTAAAGCAACGAGTTACTGTTGGGGGTAACCCCACTATTGTATCTTTCCCTACCCTTATCCCAACCTCACTCCCCAACCCCATCCAACACCCTTACCAATCTTATCCCTTCCCCACCCTTATAAAATCTAATAAAATATTTTTTTTAAAAAAAAGAGTGATAATGGACGTATTAGAATACTATGAACTACATCCAGGGAAACAATTGGCACTAATATTTTTAGACACCCAAAAGGCATTTGACAATGTTTCCTGGCAATTTATGACTCAACAACTACAAATAATGGACTTTGGACAGAACTTTATAAATACGATAAAAACAATATATAACAGACAGCAAAAGTGATTGTGAATGGAGACTGTACTGAGAGTTTTGAGATAAGAAAAGGCACGAGGCAAGGATGTCCACTATCCCCATTGTTATTCATTTTTACTTTGGAAGTTTTAAATAGAAAGATACAGAAATTAAAGGACTGGAAATAAAAGACGAAACATATAAATTACAAGCATTCGCTGATGATCTAATATTCATCCTAGAAGAACGAAGCAGGGGGGGGGGCGGAGCCAAGATGGTGGACAGGCAGCAAAGGCTGTAAGGAGCGTCTCCAAAAGCAAAAGCCTTCTTTTATTTTCTCTTATTTTTATTTTAACTTTTTTAACCTTTTTAACATTGCATTTTTAATCTACCCACTTTTAACCTATTTTAACCTACTTTTAACTCTTTTTAACTACTGGAGAGGCCACCATTTTTTTTTACCTACATTTTAACAATTCTACAAGCCAGGATTACTAAGAATGGGGAAAAGGAGAAAGAGACAGCACTCTGCAGCAGAGAGTTCATCCAAGCCACTGAAGCAACAGAAAATGGAAAATTACACTGCAAACAGACAGTCTGTTCCAGTAAGTAATTCATCTGCAGTCGCCTTATCAGATAAATTTAATTTATGTGACTTATTGGAATGGGACTTACAAACCGAACTGGAAAGCAAACAGCATGTAGAATTGTCCTCCTTCTCGGAGAATTGCTCCCCTTCTTGGAACTCAGTAGCATCCCTCTTCGCACAGGAGGGAGATGTAATAAATTTAAAGGGGGAAAATGTGACAGATTTCCTCTCTAGACAATGTTTGCTTACGGCTCAAACTGTTAACTCAATATATGTACTCTTATCAACTGTCATAAATAAGGTTGACTGCTTGAAAGAATCTTTTGTAAAGTTTGTTAGGAGCCAGCCAAATACTGCAGAAGGACGTGGGAGGACAACCACGGATAGACATGGGATGGCTAATTCAGAAAATGAAACTAGAGAAGGGCCTTGTCTTCCTTCCAAAAATCTGAACACTCATAGAGAAAACATCCAATCAGGTAAAGGCTTAAGAGATTACCAATATAACTACAGTCTGCAGACTAACTGGGTTACCTTACAAATTTATGACAAGAGAGTGAACAGAGGGTGTTGTGGTAATAGAGAAGCTGTTAAGCTGTCCCTGAGCCAGCTGCTTTGCTGTGAACTCACTCTGATAGATCTTCTACATGCAGAGTGGATGCCAGCAAGAAGGCAATATATGAGAATTCTCCTATCGTTTAAGCAGCCCACAATTCCCTCCATGCTCTTTAAAATGAAGCTCTTTCTGAGTACCTTTTCAATATTCCCAATAAGGGTTTTTCGCTCAGACAAAGTGTGTTCACTCCTGAAACAGCGTCACCAAGAGGGAACTGTTGCTTTAAATCCAGGCTGCAACAGCCCTTACACTGCTAAGCCTGAGGCTGCTGCAACTGAATTGACCCTGAGAAGACAAAGGAGTGATATACAAACGGCATTACCCACAGCTGCAGGAACTGTTGAAGATGTGCCAGAAGAAATGCTGATTGATCTATTCAGTGCACTGCCGGAACCTGAGCAAGTTAATATCATTCAAAGATTGGATGACCTAAAAGAGGCACTGACAACAACTCAATTTACAGCAAAGCCTCTATTTAATTTGACTCCACTAATCGTGCAACCTTGTGACAATATATTTAATCAACAATCTGCCTTTACCTCAATAGTAAAAAAAGGTAGCGTCACACAGGCGGACAGTGGGATAACTGCACTGACTGACCCTGTCTCTGAGAAACAACTGAAAGACAAAGGGCTTCATCACACAGTGCCTCCTAAGCTGACAAACACTAAGGATATAATCCAGCTTCCATCCTCAGTTGATTTAGAAGTTCCCACAACATCTCCCTACAAGATGAATTCTCAGCTACACCCCTCCAAAAATGGACATAAATCTACATTTATAGATTTAAGCCGGAGTACCTGCCCATTTGAAAAAAAAATTATTCCTGGAGCAAGGGCAGAGGCACACTGGCAATCGAGATATAAAAGAGCAACAACAAGTTATGCAACCCACGAGAAGAAATACCGAACCTCACAACAACTATATTTATATGGGAAGCATAGATGATATTGACCTGGCTCCAATGTCAAGTTGACATC
Source organism: Protobothrops mucrosquamatus (assembly GCF_001527695.2). Classification (NCBI taxonomy): domain Eukaryota; kingdom Metazoa; phylum Chordata; class Lepidosauria; order Squamata; family Viperidae; genus Protobothrops; species Protobothrops mucrosquamatus. Next base: position 45,155 of record NW_015389085.1, on the reverse strand, counting down.
TGGCATTTTTACCATCTAGCCAATCAACCAAGCTAGACCATCTTGCCTCTGAGAAGCCCATACAGATGATGACCTGGAACGTAGCTGGCTGGAAAGAGATGGTCGATAGTGGACTAATGAGCTTTCTCCCTAGATTTGATGTAATAGCCCTTCAAGAAACCTGGTTAACCGAAGTGGATGAACCAGTAAAACTGCCAGGTTTTCAGGGATGGCCCTCCCCAGCCCAAAAAACAAAGAACAAAGGGAGACCCTCTGGTGGGCTATGCATTCTTATAAAGCAAGAGTTGCAATGGCAGGGGGAGAAACTATATAATGAAGATAAGTATTCGTACTTCCTAGCTGTTAAATTTGAATATGAAAAGTTTGAGTTAATACTGGTAAATGTGTATATCCCACCAATCACATCCTGGTATTATAACTCTGAATGTTGGATGGGCTTGGAAGTTATTCTAGAAGATATATCTGTATTGTACCCTCAGTCCATAGTGGTATTACTAGGAGATTTGAATGCTCGGCTGGGTCCCTCTTTGTATGAGCTCGCCCAGAAGAAGGGAGTCCCAGGGGAATTTTTTGATAACCATCCTCAGTGGCTCTCGAGAGACTGCAAAAGTAATGCTGCTGGCCTGCTCCTAGTCTCCTTAATTTTTAAGGGTAATCTCCAAATTCTGGGAGGTAAGGATAAGAATTACATATATCCTTACACATACCACTCGGCCAATTCAAGCAGTGTACTGGATCTCTTTTGTGTGTCTAGAGATAAAGTTGACCTCTTTTCAGAGGTCACAGTACACCTTAATGACAATAGCGACCACCAGCCTGTAAGCGTGACACTGCGAGGCCGCTCAGATTTAAGACCATATAATATGGCTGATAGATGGCTCACCAAAAAGGTAGAGGTGACCCAAAATAAAAGGTTAATTTGGGCCAAAGTTGATACTAAGGCAATACTAGAATGCCTTAAAACAGAGAATGCTATTAAGTGGGCTAGAACAATCCAGTCATCTACTACTGACTGGATGTCAGCCTTCAATGCATTCTCCAATCTCTGTAACATTCTGAAGAAACATCTAACAGCTAAACCTGCTACAAAAAGAGCCCGAGTGGGTAGACCCTGCTTGTTTGATCCTGAATGCCAGCGACTGAAAAAGAAATTGAAGGCAGCCATGAGGTTTGCCCAGAGGAATCCTACTGCCCATATACAAGCTAAGATGTTGCACACAAGAAGGGAATATAAAAAACTATAACATTAAAGAAAAAAGCTTTGCCATTTCAATCTGGTCAGAACTCGAGTTGGCTGCCAGAAGTCATAACTCAGTAATATTTTGGCATTCTGTAGCAGGTGTCCTGAAGGAGCAGAGATTTGCGTTTGACATACCAATCTCTGCTGAGGACTGGGAGAATTATTATCAGTGTTTGTTTGCTTCCACGGAACCGATAGAGAAACTGTCTTTAAGCAGTGATTTAGTAAACCCTAGAACTTCCCCCTCTTGGCCACCTGTTCTGTTTCATTCGCAAAGGCATTGAGACGAGGCAAAGAAGTAAAACAGTCTTCTCTTTATTTTCTCCAACAGAACCAAAACAAAATGGCGTGGATTGTTCTTATACCCCCTTGCAGGGACAGTCACAGCCAATCAATGCAAGGCATTTCTCCCACCTTGCGCATGCGCCCAAGGCAGGAGACAGCCTGTCTGGTCCCGGGCATTCACGTGTCTGCCCGGGCCTTTCTGCAGCCTCCTGCACCTGCTGAATGACTCAGCAGGCCCAGGACATAACACCCCTCCCCTCTTATTTCAAAACATAATATTTTACTATTACACAGATAATACCTTATCAATCCTTTATCTCTCCCACAAGGATATTTACTATTATGCATGACTATAACTAAACACTTGTTCTTTTGAGTGCATTCTGATTTCTAAGTGACCTTAAACCTGTCCACATGCTGACAGGCATCTTACGTAGTCTTGTAAGTGTTTGGGTGGTCCCCTTGCTCGCCCTGACCTTCTTGGAGAAGTTGTGATGTCCTGGCCTGCAAACTCGCCTGCCAGGCTCAACAGGCCAGGACTGTGATGCCCCCTAGCCTCAGGCGACCTCCCCTGCTGCTGACTGGCTGGATCCTCTGAACCCAGACCAGAGTTCCTTGGTGGGGTGGAATTCCCCAAGTCCAGTGGTGGGATGGAATTTCCCAAGTCCACAATGGACCCCTCTTGGGAGCACTGTCCCGTGAGCCCAAGACCAGCAGCTGGATAGGTCCGGCAGACCGGTTGCGAGCAATGTCCCATTTACCCGGTGCCCGAGTCAGGAGTGCCAGAGTCAGGAGCCGCCTCCATGACTAGACCCCCTTCTGGTGCCTGGAACGTTCTGCTTTCACGGAGAGACTGTGGTCCACCATCGTAATCGTGGTCCTCCTCCCCCCCGAGAGCAGAGCCAGGAGCGGAATTGTGGCTAGGAAGCCTCCAGTGCAGTTGATCGATGTGTCGCCGGATCACCCAACCATCGTCAAAAGGCCACTTCGTATGAGACCTTGCATACCACTGCCGTCATCCAGAGATGTCCAGGACCATAGTTCCTTGCCCAGACCAGATCGCCCACCTGTACTCTCCTAGGTGCCCGCGGCTGTGACACCTGTGATGCCACCCGGTCTGGGTGCAACCTGTCCAGTTTAGTAATGAGCCTGCGACCCCAGCGGAGTTCAGCTGGGCTCTTCCCTGTGGCTGTGCACGGTGTGGTGTGGTGTGAGAAGAGAAAGTCAGCCAACCTGTGATGCCAGTTTCCATGAGTTATTTTCTTTAACGCATCTTTGGTGGTGCGCACCATCCGCTCAGCCTGGCCATTGGAAGCTTGATGAAATGGTGCAGACGTGGCATGACGGATCATGTTGGCCTGTAGAAAAGCCTGAAACTCAAAAGAAGTGAATTGGGGTCCGTTGTCAGAGACAAGGACATCTGGAAGTCCATGAGCGGCGAAGATCCCTCTCAATACCTGGATGGTCCTAGCAGTAGTAGTGAAGGAGACTGGAATGACCTCTAGCCAATTGGAATGTCTGGCCGTCAGCTGTTCGGCGGGCCTCCGCCCATCAGCTGTTTGGCGGCTCCAGCATCTTCTGCGCATGCGCGGCTTCCCACAACCTCCTTCTGCGCAGGCGCGGCTTCCTGGGACCTCCGTTTGTGCAGGCGTGGCTTCTCGTGCCATAGGGAAGCTCCCGTCAGCTGTTTGACGGCCCGAACAACGCCCTGCCAGAGTCCGGACGGTAAGCTGCCTTGGACCCGGTGCTGGACCCGGTGCTGGCTCTTTCTCCACCTCCACCATGCTGGCCTGCCACCTTCCCCCTCTTGAATGTCGAGCCCGGGGAGGGCTCGACAGGCGGCCCCCCCTTACCAGGTGTCCTCCTGGAAGTAGGAAAAATATGATTAGGTTGGCGTTGTGGAATTTGGTGTAGTTCCCTTCCTCCCTGGTTTCTGGGGATGTTTGCAATGGTATCGGCGTATTAACCGAGGTGCATTAATGTCTGCCTCCCCCACCCAGGATGCTTCGGAAATTGGGTATCCCTTCCATTGTACCAGGTATTGCAACCGCCCTCGCCGATCCCGGGAAGTATTTTCTTGATTTCGTAATGACCTCCCCCAACTGGACCAGGGGGCTGTTGTATCTGTCTGAATGACGGTTTCGTTACTGGTTTCAGTAGACCACTGTGGAAGACTTTGCCAAGGCTGCGGGTCAACTGTAACCTTACCGTTACTGGATTGATGACCCGTTCTATCTTAAACGGCCCGATTTATTTTGGTCCTAACTTCTTACATGGCCTGCGTAACTTTAAGTATTTAGTGGACAGGTACACTTCCTCGCCGACCTGGAAGGGTTTTTGTGGACTTCGTTTCTTGTCGGCTTGTCTTTTTGATGACTGTTCCGCTTTCTGTAACGCCTTTACTGATTTCCATACACTTTTAATTTGGAGCATCCAATCGTGTGGTTGTTGTGACCCAGGGTCTCCCTGAGGGCATTCGGGAATAGGGACAAACTCTATTCCATGTACCACCCGGAAAGGAGTAAACACTGTGCTGCTGTGGATGGTGTTGTTATATGCCACCTTAGCGAATGGTAGGAGATCAGCCCAATTTGTCTGCTGATAATTGATATAACATCTAAGATAACGTTCAACCATTGCATTGGCACGTTCAGCTGCTTCATTTGTGCTGGAGTGGAATGCAGAACTCAACCCTTGAGACGAACCAATAGACGTGATGAAATCTCTCCAGAATCGGGCGGTGAATTGCACACCTCGGTCTGATATGATGCGACGGGGCACTCCATGTAGGCGATAGATATGTGTTATAAATAGTTTGGCTAACTGCCTAGCTGATGGTAACCCTTTGCAGGGTATAAAATGTGCCTGTTTTGAAAACAGGTCTATCACCGTCCATATCACTGTGTTTCCGTGGCTGGCTGGTAGGTCGACTATAAAGTCCATGCCAATTTCTTCCCATGGACGGTTAGGGTCGGACACCTGTTGTAGCAGGCCCAACGGTTTTCCTATGCGTGGTTTTGTAGTCGCACACATGGAACATTCCCGGACATATTTCTCTACATCCATTTTCATACCTGGCCACCAAAACTGTCGTTTGAGCAGGTGCAGGGTTTTTAGGAACCCAAAATGACCAGCTGACTTAACATCGTGGCCTCGCCGAAGAACCTCCACCTGTAGGGATTGTGGGACATATACTTTCTCACCCTTCCATGCCACCCCGTCCCTCATAGTGAGAATATGGGGATGGCTCGTTAACCATGGATCGGCTAGAAGAGCGCATTGCAGAGTCCGTACCATGTCTTCCATAGATCGTACTACCAGAATTTTATCCATTGACTGCACAGGTGGAGGTATGAGGGCCTGTACCACCTCCTCCCGCTTGCTATGGTATTGTGGTTTTCTTGATAATGCATCCACAAGAAAATTCCTCCCGCCCGGTACGTACTTTAATCAGAATTGGAAACGTTGGAAATATAACGCCCATCTCACATGTTTTGGAGCGAGTCGCCTGGGTGTTTGTAGTGTCTCAAGATTTTTGTGGTCAGTCCACACTTCAAAAGTCTCTTTTGCTCCTTCTAGGAAATGACGCCATGTGGCTAACGCCCACCTTACTGCGTACGTCTCCTTCTCCCAAATCGCCCACCCTCGTTCAGCGTTGGTTAATTTACATGAGGTGAACGCACATGGTTGCAAATTCCCCTGTTCATTCCTTTGTAAGAGTACCGCCCCTACTGCCACATCACTCGCGTCTGTTTGTACTACAAAGGGTTCCTCTGGATTGGGATGTTGTAAGACTGGCTCCCTTGAAAACAAGACTTTTAAAGTCTCAAATGCTTGTTGGCACTTAAGCGACCAGGGTAATGGTTGGTTTGGTTGTGGTTTGTTACCTGTGGCTTTTGTACGAAGTAACTCTGTTAACGGTAACGCCACTTCAGCAAAAGATGGAATAAATTGTCTATAAAAATTTGCAAAGCCGAGAAAACTTTGCAGTTGATGGCGCGTTCGTGGCACTTGCCAGTCCAGGACAGCCTGCACTTTCGCTGGATCCATTTCCACCCCCCCTCCAGATATTCTGTACCCAAGGTAATCCAATTTGCTTTGATGGAATGCACACTTTGACAACTTAACATACAATTGTGCATTGAGGAGTTTGCGTAGAACTTGTCGGACTAACTGCACGTGATCTTCCTTGTTAGCCGAATAAATGAGAATGTCGTCAAGGTATACAAGAACTCCTTGGTACAAATGTTCATGCAGCACTTCATTTATAAGCTGCATAAACACAGCAGGAGCCCCCTGTAACCTGAATGGCATTACCCTATATTGGTAACTCCCCAATGGACTGTTGAATGTGGTCTTCCACTCATCCCCCTCTTTTATGCGTACCCTGTAATATGCTTCCCGCAAATCCAATTTTGTAAAGATCTTTCCAGTCTCCAGGCCTTTGATCATCTTAGTTGCTCTTCTCTGAATTTTTTCCAAACTCTCAACATCTTTTTTGTGATATGGTGACCAAAATTGGCTGCAGTATTCCAGGTGTGGTCTGCCTAGAGCAGTGGTTCTCAACCTGTGGGTCGGGACCCCTTTGGCCCTAGGGTTTTATAAAGTGGTACTAATACCTTGTGTGTGTCATGGTTCCGATAGATGAAACCAATTAAAATAACTTCAAGGCAAAGATTTCTTCCTTAAAGAACATTTTATTCAGGAAACAAAGCATCGGCACTTACATAGTTGAACCCAAGACTAAAGTTCCCTCAACCCCGAAACAAAGTAACAAGTTGCAATTCCCACCCCAGAAAGGCTGTTATAAATCACATTCACCAATTATTCTAAGACGTGGGCTCTCCTCCCAACCTTTCAACCCACCAAAACGTTATCTAACATTGACCTTGATTCTCACCCAACTGCAAATGTTATGGCTAACAGAAAACGCTCAAGCATTCCCCCCTTCTACATCTGAGAATCCCAAACAACAGAAGAAACACAAGGAAAGCAAAAGGTAAAATGGCTACAGTTTCTCAATTGTCGCAGCACTGACATCCAGGCCCCCTTAACAGAAAGGAGAAGTCCTGCAAATCAAACAAAAGTATAAGTTAAGGATTTCCCCTTGGTTTGTTTGGATGTTTATCATAAAATTTACGAATAAGTCTATCAGCTTTTACATCAGTACACTTCACCCAAGTAGCCTCTGATAATAGGTAGCCCTTCCAATGCACTAAGTATTGCAATTTCCCCTTGTACAATCTAGCATCGAGAATGCATTTCACTTCATAATGAGTCTCCCCAGCCACCACAAGGGGACCAGGAGCTTTCTTGGGAGGGGGTCTTAGAGTTGATTCTCTGAATGGTTTCAACAAGCTGCAATGAAATACAGGGTGAATCTTCCCTAAAAGCCGAGGGAGCTTTAATTCTACCGTAACTGAGTTCAAAATTTGCACTATGGAGAAAGGACCCAGGTATTTTGGTCCCAATTTTTTGCTAGGCAATTTGAGTCTTAAATATTTTGTGGACAGATAAACCTTTTCCCCCACCTGAAATGACGTCTGGGGTGCTCTTTTCTTCTTTTTTTTGATAACAAGTTTTTATTGGTTTTCCAGTTTTACATTTGAGTATTTGGAAAGCTGCGTGGTGATTGGGTAGTCAATAGTACAATAACAAAATCTTTAGTACATATCTCAGGTTACATCATCAAAAAAATTCCTTCTCTATTTCCCTTAACATTTGCTATATCATATTTAAGCTAGTAAATTTCTAATTATAACAAGCTCAGTTAAAACATTTATCATTATATTTTTGCTTATACATATCCATATCCTGTATTTAAATTTTACCTAATTTTTAATTTTTAATTACAATATTCCAATTTAACCTTTAATATCCATAGTATTTAAATTTCGGGTAACCCAAATTGCCTTTATTTCACTATATAAAAATTATAATATCTAAGATACACCTATTACTTACTTGAATATATTCTTATTTTATTTCATAAACATTTTCTATTTCTCATCCTAGTACATCACTACTTACTAAAGGAGTATCCTTCATTGTCTCAAATCCATTGTCTGTGTTATCTGGGCTGAACAATAATTCGAAACGATTCCCTAATAACTAATTTTCATTTCCCTTATAAATCTAAATCCTCAATATTAGGCCAATTAATCCCTTATTTTTTTATCATTTTCCAACAGTAGTTAAATCTAATAATCATATTTCCCTTCATTTCAGAATCTCCCTTTAGCCCATTAGTTGAGACTTTAGGATCCTTTCTAATAAATCAAAAGACCCCATTTTTAAAATCTAACTCTAGCTTTCTTTTTATGCCAACCAGGCTTCCATACCAATGCCTTTAGATCATCAGATAGATCTCTCTTCATTCTTTTTTTTTTTTTTTTTTTTTTAAAAA
>NW_015389085.1:20870-36759 GCF_001527695.2 Protobothrops mucrosquamatus | reverse complement strand
CCAGGCCAATTTCCGCTTTTACATCTATTTCTTCCACTTCTCCCTCCTTCCAGAAAGAACGATAATATCCCCCAACTGCTTCCCTTGAAGTGCAATACCATGATTTTCCATTTCTATAAGTATTGAAATTGCATCCCAAAGTCTCAGTTAAATTCATCACCGCTTTTTCTCTGTATCCTTGTAGATTTTCTTTAGTTATCTCTCTTCATTCTTGTGCATGTTACTTGAATCAAAGGAGACCATCTAGTTATCAATTTCCCAATTTCCCATTTATGATCGTTAAGTTGTCGCCCTGGTAGCCCAGATCCCCATATTTGCTCTAACATATTTGTCTTCAATTCAATCTGGTCTTCTGCCTCAGGTTTCTTCTGATCTAAGTAAAAAGTCATGTCCAATTTTATGGTTGTTGTTTGGTTGTCTAGGTTTCCAGTAGGCTGTGCTTGTTGATCTTTAGCATGGGGTGCTCTTTTCCTATCCGCTTGTTTTTTATGTTTCTGAGGCTTTTTTCAAAGCTTCCTTGGCATTGTCTCACACTTCCTTCCAAGCTGACACCCATTGATCTAAAGTCTGAGAGGCAGGTGGTTCTTGGGGGTATTCAGGCATTGCGATGAATTCCCTTCTAGTGGCGATTTTAAAAGGTGTGAATCCGGTGCTACGGTGGACAGTGTAGTTGTAAGCCACTTCAGCGAAAGGGAGGAGGTCAGTCCAGTTCGTTTGTTGGTAATCCACATAGCACCTAAGATATTGTTCTACCATTGCATTCGCATTTTCGGTTTTGGCAGTTTGGCTCCTGGTAGAATTTCAATGGCGCAGTCATTTGGCCTGTGGGGTGGCAGAACATCACATTCCTTTTCACTGAAAACTTCTGCCAAGTCTCGGTATTCGCTGGGAATGGGTGACTCTCCTGGCAGGGGGATGGTGGCAATTTTTATTGTATCGGCCGGTGGCTCCGTCTCACCGCTAACGTCAAAGGAGGAACTGGGGGGAGATGGCCCTATGGGCAATCTCAGGGTCCTCATCCCCTTTTTCCACCAGATAAAGGGTTTCCACTTGTCTAACCAAGCTAGACCTAGAATCACTGCTTCAGTAATTTTTGGAGCCATCACAAATCGGATGAATTCCCAATGTTCACCTATTTCTAGCCGCACCGGCTCCATTAGGTGGGTGATTAAAGTTCCTCCCATTAAAGACACATCTGCCTGTTCAAATTTCATGGGTTTGGAGAGTAACCTCGCCCGAATGCCCAGTTTGAGAACAATTGGTAGGCTGATAATGCATCGTGAGCACCCCAAGTCTACCAGTACCCGTAGGTCCATTTGAGCTCCTGTCTTAGGAACTATAAGTTTGGCAGAGAGGGAAAAAGGTGGAATAGGTTGACTCACAATCAGGTTGCTCTCCCCCTCATCATCACTGTCATAAGGAGCCAGTGTGGTGGCTGGGTTGGTGGGGGTCTCAACCTTCTCTTGAGTAGGCGAGGTGACTTGGGCAACTGGTTCCTGAGCAATCCAATTTGATTTTTCTCTGGCAGACAGCTGGCTTACTTTTCTTTTCTCTGGTGGGGCTGAGATGCTTTTCTGCTGCGGGAACGGGACAGGGCAAACCTCTGCCCAGTGACCTGGCTGGCCACATCTGAAGCATTTGATCGGTGGGCCCGAGGATGGTTTTGGAGGTTCCGCCACTCCTGTTGCAGGGGTTCAGCAGGCAGGTGGTCATCTAGCCTGTTGTGGCCTCGATCCAGGTCCAAGGGTCATCGGCTTCTTATAACGGGTCAGCTCGATGTCCATCTTCACTGCCACCCGGTACCACTCCTGTAGTTGGTCAGGAATTCCATGGTAAACACAGGCTTGGAACAGATTACGGTCCAGGCCATTCTTGAAATAGTGCACCAGGGATCTTTCTGGCCACCACTCAATTCGACCCGCCACTCTCTGGAATTCGCGCACATATTCCTTTGCTGGTCTGCCTGCCTGTTTTACTTCATGAATGTCCTTCTCGGCCTGTAGAGCTATGGATTCATCCTCGAACCTGGCTTTCAGCCCTTGGATGAATAGGTCATAGTCCCATAGCTCGGGCGCTTGCTTGTTGTGCAAGCTATTCAGCCATTCTGATGCCTCCCCCTCTAGCTTTGCCTCTATGTCTATGACATCGACCACAGTGGCAGGATCCAGGTAGGTGTTGGCATTACAGTTCATGTAGAAACGCACTTGGTTCAGAAAGAAGGTTAACTTCTCAGGGTCTCCATCAAATGTGGGTTTGAAAGGAGGAGCCATTATGGGTTGCTGCCTGTCTAGTAAAGCGTGCAGCCATCCATACTGTTGCATCAGGTCACGTTGGATGCCCCCTGCCCAATCAAACCTTGGCATGGGCCCTAGGCTGGTGTAGCGTCGGTGGCGGTATTCAGGGCTGTGTCACCAATGGCGAGGCTCCGGGTTCCATTGGTGATAGTGGCGGTCTGGGCTGGCCCAGTATCAGTAACGATCAGGGCTCTCCCTATGCCGATGGCGGTCTGGACTAAGGTGATGTTGGTGCCAGTCGGGGCTTGCATAGGGGCGGCGCTGCTCGGGGCTGACATACCAGTCTCATCACCCAGGGCTGTCATGACGTCGATGGCGGTCAGGGCTCAGCTGTTGCCGACAACGGTCGGGGCTAGCACGCCGCTGATGACGTTACATGCTTCTCCTCCGCACTGGGCTTGAGGTTAAAGCTGGTGGCTTCAGACGTGGGGAGGCGGCCCTAGCCCCGACTATGGGACTGGGACTTCTTCTAGACTGGGAACGATCTCGGAGATGCTTGTCATCCCACTTGATGGTCAGTAGCTGACGGGTTACATGATCCTTGCTTCCCATGTCTAGCACCTCAAATTTGTCCCTCAAACGTTCAACTGACTGGCTTCGAATTGCTGTCAGGTATTTCCACTCACCTGACTCTTCCGACGGTGCTACATGCTTAGCCCCTCTTCTGTCAGGACAATGCGACTTGTGGGAGGTAATCAGTGGAAATTCAGCTTCACTGGCCTTTGAAGAACTCTTTTTCTGTTGGGCCGCCTCCGAACGTCACAAGTCTCCGCTAGGCAGGGTCCATTCTGATGACCAGATGTGCTCTCGTGTCTTTGGTCTCACCCCTGACGCTGGAGTCACCAGAACCACACTTTCCATCGGTGCGATGGCCTGCGCTTCATCCGCCAATGTAGTAGCTGTGGTTACAGTGCTGGTAACAGGTTCTGTTGTGATTCCTCACCAGCCAATGTATCCGGAAGCTGAGTCTGAGGACTCAGATGAGGAGGAGGGGCCTGGAGTGACATTAGAGTCAGAGGAAGGCTCCGAGGAGCTCCAAGACTTACGGTTGGACGAGGAGCCTGGACCCTCTAATCGCGCTTGGGCTGAGACACAGCTGTGCTGGAAGCCTGAGTTGGACAGCGATGAGGAACAGCTGGGACAAATCCTGGATGCACGAATGCACAGACAGGAGAAGAGAGTGGGACAGAGGAATGCAATGGGGCGGCTCCAAAGGCAAAGGAGAAGGCATTAGGAAACCCCGCCTTGGCTGAATTATAAAAGGGGAAGGTGTGGGAGGTGCTGGTTGTCAAAGGCAACCGTTCGTGCTGAGGATCGAGTTTCTGTGGACTGTATTTGTTTGCCTTGGACATTGACTCAGGTCTGTGAGAATAAAAGGGATTGGTTTTTCTTGCAGTTCCTGCCTGTTTCTTGGAAGAGGGGTTTCTCCTTGTGAGTACAAGGACTCACATAGGTTAGGATAGAACAGTTTGCCTTTGGCCTCCTACCCCCTACTACCATGGAGCAATTACGTGCGGAGAATGCCCAGCTCTCTCAGCAGCTGGCTTTGCTGGCAGCTCAAGTTGCTCAGCTTCAAGCCTCTGTTCCTGCTGCTCCACAACCCCGACAGAAGTGTCCAGTTGTAGTGCCTGACAAATTTGATGGCACTCTGGAGATGTTTCCAGCTTTTTTGGGTCAATGCCAGCACTTTATCAGCCTGAGAGTGGCTGACTTCCCCGCTGACCGAGATAAAGTGGGGTTTATAATCAGTCTCCTCTCTGGTGCTGCAGCTCGTTGGGCCACACCCCTGCTAGTCCAGCCTAGTCTGTTGATGGATAATTTGGGGTTTTTTTGTGACTACATGCGTGTTATGTATGAGGACCCCATTAAGACGCAGACTGCAACCCGATGCCTGAAAGCTCTGAGGTAGGGCCGATGACCTTTACAGGGATATATCAGTGAGTTTCAGCTGCTTAACCAGGATTCGGCCTGGAAGGAAGCTGCAATCATGGACGATTTCCAGGATGGCTTGTCGGAGGAGCTGTTGGATGAGCTGCCCCGTGTTGATGTTTCCCCGACTCTCCATGAGTTGATCCATCTCTGTTTGCAGATCGACGCTTGGCTGCAGCAGCGTAGGAGTCGTCATGCCACCCCAGAGACCCGGGTGGCTCCGGTTGTGTGTGAGATTCCGGTTCTGCGGGAGGAGCCTATGGAGTTAGGTGCTGCCAGGCCTCACCTATCGGTGGCAGAAATAAATAGATGACGTTCGGGGGGGTTGTGTTTCTACTGTGGGGACCCTGGGCATTTGGCCGCCTTCTGCCCCAAAAAGCAACGAGGGGCGTCAGCTACCGAGCCTGCCCTGCAAAAGCAACCTCATCTGTCGGGAAACGCCAAGAGCCTGATCTAAAAGGTGTTTTGGGTCGGGCTTCCCCCAACACCGAACGACGTCCCTCAGATGCTGCCCTCAGACCCCCATGGCACTTGATACTGACGGCACACTTGATCCTCCCTGGGAAGCCACAGGAGATTCCAGTACACACCTTGGTCAACTCTGGGGCCACCACAAACTACATGGACGCGGCATTTGTGGCCAAATGGGTGGTTCCCCAATGCCCGGTGGAACCGCCTCTGTTAATAGAGACTATTGATGGCCGAGTGCTCTTGTCTGGGCCAATTAGGGCTGCCACACAACTGTTGGTTATGGCCATCAGCTCGCACGAGGAGGCTATTCAGTTTTACATAACCTCCGACCTACATTTCCCCATGGTCTTGGGATTGGCGTGGCTTCAGACACATGACCCGCAGATTTATTGGTCCCAGAATTTGGTCACCCTTCTGAGTTTACAGTGTGTGGACCACACCTGCCAAGTCTGTGCCGGCCAGGTGGTGAGTCCCCCAGGAGTCTCCCTACCCTCCTAACTGGCAACTTATGCTGATGTGTTCAGCGAGACTGAGGCGGATCAGTTGCCTTTACACAGGCCATATGACTGCCCTATCGACTTAGTCCCTGATGCGCCTCTCCCAGTGAGGCGTTTGTATTCCATGTCGGACCCTGAGATGGCCACGTTGAGGGACTTCCTGGACAAAAATTTGGCTTGGGGTTTTATTTGGCCCTCGTCTTTGCCAGTATCTGCACCAGTGCTCTTTGTAAAAAAGAAGTCCGGAGAATTGAGGCTTTGCTCTGACTATCGAAAATTAAACGCCATTATGGTACATAATCGATACTCGCTGCCCCTCATCCCCGAACATCTGGAACGGCTCTGAGAGGCAAAAATCTTCACGAAATTGGATTTGAGAGGAGCCTACAATCTCGTTAGGATTCGGTCGGGTGATGAGTGGAAGACAGCGTTTGGCACCCAGTAAGGGCACTTTGAGTATACAGTGATGCCGTTTGGGCTGACCAACGCCTCTGCAGTTTTTCAACACTTCATGAACGACATATTCTGGGATCTGTTAGATCAGTTTGTCATGATCTATTTGGATGACATAGTGAGTTATGCTTAGATGCTGTGTGTTGGGGGAGGAGAATTCCAGATTTTGTCTTCTCTATGTATGTGCCAAAGCTATGTTGCAAATTAAAGATTGTTTAAGGTAAACAATGCCTCAAAGTTCTTTGAAGAGCTTCTTCTTTCGGAACCATGACAATAGATGGGAAACAGGAAAGGATAGCATAAAGAAAGGATGTTAGAGAAACACATAGGCAAAATTGTTATCTGGGTCTTCACAATGGGAAAAGGAGCTGTAAGAGAAGATAACTAGCAAAACAGGAAAGAACCTATTTTTTTAAGAAGTCATAAAAAAGGGGGCCAGAACTCAGGCAACTGAGCATGTGCAATTAGTTAATATTAACTGACACACCTTGCATAAATTATATCTTAATTTTAATGTACATGTGATGTATGATTTAGTATGTAGCAGGAAATATATAGAAGGCAGTCGAAAAGAGTACCTCAGCCAGTGGGGAAAGAGGAGGGATGTGGCGGCCGGGACAGGGTTGTATAAATAAGGGAATATTTTGGGTTGAAACTTTGGAGAGAATCAAGCTTTGATAGCTTCTCTCCCCGCTTATTGCAATAAACGAAACAAAAGGCCTTCACTGTGTCTTGGCTGGTTATTGGTCAGGCGAGCTTGCCTCTGGTCATGAAGGAAAGTGGCCAGGAGCACATAACATATTCAATCAATCAGCAATTGATACGAGAGGGTATAAAGCAGGGGTCTTCAAACTTGGCCCTTTTATGACTTGTGGACTTCAACTCCCAGAATTCCTCAGCCAGCGTGCCTGTTTGAAGACCCCTGGTATAAAGAAACAAACGTGGATATTTGATCTGGGACCAATTATGGTTAATATTTGGGATGATTTGAGATTGAATTTTCTACGAGTTGATTACAATAACAGTGACCAGCCGTCCTATTCCTGGTGTTCCTCACAAGCCAGCAAACAGGTACGGTAGACAAACGTTGCTTTATTACAATACGTGTGGGAAAAAGTTAGCACTGAGATCTACTGCTCTCAGTGCCTTACATACAGGCCACGTCTGCCCCACCCACATGAAAGCCGCCCCACCCTCATCAAAGCTGCCCCACCCACTCCCAAGCCAGCATCCACCTAAGTCCGCTCAGCCCCCGCCCTCCGTCTGCTGCAGCCGCTTAGTGCAGTCCTCCAAGGCTTTGTCCCTTCAGCCTATATCCATCGGGCTCGGGTAAGCCTTTGTAGCTCCGTTCAGCCTCCCTTGCTCAGTGTTGAGCCCCGCGAGGCACAAGGGGGCGACAGCGCGAACGGCGACTCTGCGGGGAAGAGAGGGATGACGTCACTCTGCTGCGCCAGCCCTGCTGCTTTCCCTGCTTCCGGAGACACCAGCGGGGCGGTGAGGCTGGAACGGCGGTCACGGCGGCTAGCGGCATTCCCGTGGGCCGGTAGGAACGTGAAGGTCTCGCCGGGCTCAACATGCCGCTCCCCCTACCAGAGGTCCCCCTGGAAGGCAAGCATAGTGGGGTTAACGGACTCGTCCCCGTGCATCGGTGCCCCTGGTCGCCCCTTCGGCTTGTTTGGATATCTACGATGAAACTTCCTAAGTAAACGGGGAGCACACACCTCGCTGTCCCTCACCCAAGAGGCTTCCGACAGCGGATAGCCTTTCCATAAGATAAGATAAGACACCCTCCCTTTTCTCTCCTGTGAGTCTAAGATTGCCTGCACCTCGTAATGGTCTGGTGATACGGGACCTGGGGTTTTCACAGGGCGTTCATGGGTCACAGGTTTCAACAAACTACAATGAAACACCGGGTGTACCCTGCCCAAGAACCGCAGGAGCTTGAGGCGAACAGTCACTGGATTGATCACTTGGTCTACCCTGAACGGGCCTATGTACTTTGAGGCCAGTTTTCGACATGGGACCTGGAGCCGGATATACTTAGTGGAAAGGTATACCAGGTCCCCCACACTAAATGGTTTTTGGGCTCTCCTTTTCTTGTCAGCTTGTGTCTTGGCTGTCTGTCTTGCCTTTTCTAAGGCCTTCCTTACCACGCTCCACACCCCGCTAACTCGGGTTAACCACTCCCCAGGTTGACAGGGTGGGGAGTCCTGACTACTGTATTCTGGCATGGGTACGAAGTCCCTGCCCGACACCACCCGGAAGGGCGTGAAGCCCGTACTGCTATGTACAGCGTTGTTATATGCCACCTCTGCGAACACCACCCACTCCACCCAGTCTGCCTGTTGATATGAGATGTAGCTCCGAAGGTAGCGCTCCACCGCTGCGTTTGCCCGTTCTGCTGCTCCATTTGTACTCGGGTGGTACGCCGAGCTGAGGCCTTGGGAGGACCCCAAGAGGCGTATGAAGTTGCGCCAGAAGTGGGCGGTGAACTGCACACCACGGTCAGAGATTATCCGACGCGGAGCCCCATGGAGCCGATAAATGTGTGATAGGAACATACGAGCCAGTCTCCGGGCTGAGGGTAGTCCCTTGCAGGGCACAAAGTGAGCCTGCTTGGAGAACAAATCTACTACCGTCCAAATGACTGTATAGCCCCGGCTGTTGGGCAGTTCCACAATAAAGTCCATGGCTATGTCTTGCCACGGATGGTGGGGGTCAGCCACTGGCTGCAACAAACCCATGGGCCTCCCAGGACTGGGCTTGGACGTAGCACAAACTGGACACCCCTTTACATAGGTTTCTACATCTGACCGCATCCGAGGCCACCAGAACTGACGACGGGCCAGATGTAATGTTTTCAAGAATCCGAAGTGGCCTGCTTGTTTGGAGTCATGGCAGCGGTGGAACACCCTGCTACGCACCGGTGGTGGGATGTACAATCTGTCGCCGTACCAGGCTGATCCATCTCTTTGGGTTAACAATCCTTGATTCTCCCGCAACAACGGATCGTCTCTGAGGGCTGTTCGTAACTCTTCCTCAAGGGGCACCACTACCGGTCTGGAGACTGCTTTTGCCCCTTCTTGTCCGTAAGGGGGCATGATTGCCTGTACCACCTCCTCCCTTTTACTGTTGTATTGTGGTAACCGGGATAATGCGTCCGCTAGAAAGTTCTTGCCCCCTGGCACATATTTAAGGAAAAAGTTGAATCGGCGAAAGTATTGTGCCCAACGAACATGTTTTGGCGACAACCTTCTGGGGGTTTGCAACACTTCCAAGTTCTTATGATCTGTCCAAACCTCGAACTGATGCTTTGCCCCCTCTAGTAAATGCCGCCAGGTGGATAGGGCCCATTTCACCACGAACGCCTCCTTTTCCCAGATGGCCCAGGCTCTGTGTCCGTTAGTTTCCTTGAGGTATAGGCGCAGGGCTGCAACCTCCCCTGCCTATTTTGTTGGAGTAGCACTGCTCCCACCGCCACGTCGCTGGCATCTGCCTGGACTACGAATGGTCGTTCTGGATCCGGATGTAGGAGGACCGGCTCCCTCGCGAACAACGGCTTCAACGACTCGAAGGCTCTCTGGCAGTCCGTTGTCCACGCCAGTGGCTGTCCTGGACGGGGTTTGGACGTAGCCCTCTTGGTCCGCAATAGGTTGGTCAGAGGTAGCGCAACCATGGCAAACGAGGGGATGAACTGTCTGTAAAAGTTAGCAAACCCCAGGAAGCTTTGTAGCTGATGGCGTGTTCTTGGGGCCTGCCACTCCAGCACGCTCTTTACCTTGTTTGGGTCCATCTCCATGCCTGCTGCCGATATCCGGAAGCCCAGGTAGTCCAGCCGGGACCGGTGAAATTCACACTTTGATAATTTAACATACAATTGTGCGTCTAACAGCTTACGTAACACGTCGCGCACCAATTGGACGTGTTCCTCCAACGTCTTACTATAGATCAGTATATCATCAAGATATACGAGCACCCCGCGGTATAGATATTCATGCAAGACTCCATTGATGAGTTGCATGAAAACCGCGGGGGCCCCTTGTAGACCAAAGGGCATTACCCGAAATTGATAGCTGCCCAATGGACAGTTAAATGCCGTCTTCCACTCATCCCCGGATTTGATCCTGACCCTGTAATAGGCCTCCCGTAGATCTAACTTAGTAAACACCCTCCCCTGGGCCAGATGGGCCAACAGGTCTTTCATTAAGGGAAGGGGATACAAATGTTCTATACAAACGGCATTGATTCCCCTGAAGTCCACACATAGTCACAGCCCTCCATCCTTTTTTTCCTGGAATAGCACCGGTGCAGCTATCCGGGACCGTGCCGGCTGTATGAAACCCCTCGCCAGGTTTTTATCCACGTACTGTCTCAGTTTCTCCAACTCCCTCGGAGTCATGGGGTACATTCGGGGCTTCGGTAATTTGGCTCCTGGCAATATCTCGATGGCGCAGTCCGTAGGGCGGTGGGGTGGAAGGCTATCGCAACTCCGTTCACTGAAAACCTCCGCCAGCTCCTCGTACTCCACCGGGAAGTCAGACGACCGTTTCCGTGTCTCCGATGCCGTGGCAGCCGCGTCCACCCCTCTTTCCTTTGCGTCCCCGTCCGTACTTGGCGGCCGTGGGCCGGTGCCAAGACGCATGTGACGACAACCACCGCCCCACCATATAGTCGGGCCCCACTTATCCAGCCAGGCTAACCCTAGAATCAGTGCTTCCGTCATGGAGGGAACCACGATAAACCTCAGAACCTCCCAATGTTCCCCCATGTCCAAACGCACCGGTTGTGTCACAAGCGTGGCTGGAGCTCCACCCAGAAGGGAGCCATCCACCTGCTCGAATCGGATAGGATGAGCCAAGCGGTGGACCTTGATGGCAACCTCCTTCACCACCTTCATGCTGATCAGACACCGAGTGCATCCGGAATCGATTAGCGCCTGGTAGCTCCCAGTATGGCCCGTGGTCGGACTCGCCAGGGAAACCGGTATGGTAAAGGGACTTATCGACTCGCTTACCATGGGGTCCTCCTCGGGGTCCACGTTGTCGCATTCCGCCAGGACATCATCGGGAACGGTCAGGGTCTTCTCGTCCGGCGTCCGCGGGGGAGTCCCGCCTTCGGCATGGCGAACCACCCTCGAACGCTCCATGACCTTCCTAGGGGTAGACTCCGGTTTTCCCCGAGCCACCGGGGTGCCTGGTACTGCCGGCACCGGGCACTCCGCCACCCGATGGCCGGGTCGATTGCACCTGAAACATCTCAAGAGTGGTTTAGCGGGGTTTGTCAGGGGCAGTGGCCGGCTGGTTTCTTTCGGTCTTTCGCCTCCCCGCCGAGTGGACTGATCGTCCGTGGAACACCGGACCTCCTGCAACCCCGCATCGAGCTCGACCACCACTCTAAACCAATCGGCCAACCGGCAGGGCACCCCTCTCACAACACAGGCTTGTCGCAGCTCTTTGTCCAGGCCATGGCGAAAGTGATAGACCAACAGACGCTCTGGCCATGATTGTAACCGACCCGCCGCCCTTTGGAACTCCCGTACATAGTCCCGTACAGGCCGGCCTCTCTGCCTTAAGCCCAGTACCTCCGCCTCTGCACGCTGTACCTGGGAGGGGTCGTCAAACCTGGCCTTCAATGCCTCCAGGAACAGTCCCGCGTCTCCCAGCTCCCGGGCGTGGTCGCTGAACAGATCGGCAGCCCACGCCGCCGCCTCACCCTGTAAGCTCGTTGTAATCGCTACGACCATCGCCCAGTGCGATGAGTACAACGATGTGTACCGGTCCAGATGGTTCAGGACCTGTCCCAGGAACATTGCCAACCTATCGGGGTCGCCATCAAAGGTCGCTGCAATGGGTGGTGGGCCCCACATGAAGCCTGTCGGCCACGGACCTGTGGCCTCTGTGCCCTGCTGCCCACTGTCCACTGTAATGGAACGATGGTTACCCGAACCCGGGGCCCAAGGTGCCGACGGCCCAGAGAGACGCGCCGGCTGGCCAGCTGGTACAGTGGTTGTGGCCCCACTAGGCCGGCCCTC
Organism: Protobothrops mucrosquamatus; assembly: GCF_001527695.2. NCBI lineage: Eukaryota > Metazoa > Chordata > Lepidosauria > Squamata > Viperidae > Protobothrops > Protobothrops mucrosquamatus. Next base: position 25,084 of record NW_015389085.1, on the reverse strand, counting down.
CCTTTGGTGTCGCGACTGGGCAGTGGACACCTGACCCAGCGGAAGCCCCCCCAGGTCAGGGCCGCGACTAGGGGGTAAGGTGAACCGTGGGCTAGCTAGGTGGAACCTGGAATCTACTGAGCCCCGACGGCTTGGCGTGCCACCTGGTGCGGGCGGAGGATGCAGGTAGCTCATTTCCCCAAACCGTTCCTGGAGAACATCCAATGTGTACTGGCCCGGGGCCGTGGAATAACTCCACTCCTCTTCTTCGTCACCGGTGACCCGTCTCTCCCTCCAGCCATAAAAAGCGTCCTCCCTGCCTGGGCCACGTGGTCCGCCGCTGCCCTCCGGTTGTTGCAACTCCGCACCCAGGCCCCAGTCACCGGAAGCCGCTGCAGGACCTCTCTGGTGGGATGCCGCCCCTAAATCCATGGGCGGAGGCCTTTCCTTTGGCCTCACCACCGGCTGGGCCTCTCCCACCTCTTCTGCCTCTGCAGACGGCAGCACCGCGTCCGTTACATCCTCTGGGGCTTCCTCCACAGGTGCGTTTTCCTGGGTTCCCTCCGCCATTCCCTCCAACACTGCCTCCAACCACCCGTGCTCAGGGAAAGGAGCCTCAGCACAGTAAAGTGATTTAGGCGAGTGCTAACTTACTGTCCAGCCGTCCTATTCCTGGTGCTCCTCACAAGCCAACAAACAGGTACGGTAGACAAACGTTGCTTTATTACAATACGTGTGGGAAAAAGTTAGCACTGAGATCTACTGCTCTCAGTGCCTTACATACAGGCCACATCTGCCCCACCCACATGAAAGCCGCCCCACCCTCATCAAAGCTGCCCCACCCACTCCCAAGCCAGCATCCGCCTAAGTCCGCTCAGCCCCCGCCCGCCGTCCGCTGCAGCCGCTTAGTGCAGTCCTCCAAGGCTTTGTCCCTTCAGCCTATATCCATCGGGCTCGGGTAAGCCTTTGTAGCTCCGTTCGGCCTCCCTTGCTCAGTGTTGAGCCCCGCGAGGCACAAGGGGGCGACAGCGCGAACGGTGACTCTGCGGGGAAGAGAGGGATGACGTCACTCTGCTGCGCCAGCCCTGCTGCTTTCCCTGCTTCCGGAGACACCAGCGGGGCGGTGAGGCTGGAACGGCGGTCACGGCGGCTAGCGGCGTTCCCGTGGGCCGGTAGGAACGTGAAGGTTAACAGAGGGTTTTGGAATTTCAATCTTGTCTGTCTCTTATTATTGTTCACAATTTTTATTACTTTTATATAATATGTTCATTATTATTGCTTTTTCTGTTAACTATTTTGTTATTAATATAGTTTATAGATGACAGGCTAACAATTTATAAATAGATTTAGTAGTTTGTTTAAAATTCTTTTGGCCTGTTTCACAAGGGGTGGGAATCCAATGTTGCTGTATTATATTAATCAGCATTCCACTAGAGAGGATGTTATGTGTATATGTGTTAGTCTTTTTTCTTTTTCATTTTTTAAAGAAACTTTTTCTTTTTAATGTCTTGTTTTTTCTTTTGTCCTTTTTTAAATATTTTGGCATTTTGTATTTTAACCTTCTTTGAATAAACTAAAACATTTCCACAAAAAAAAACTTACACCAAGTCACTAAAATATAACAAAGTCCTACTGTTTTATCATGTATTCTTTGGATTCTAAGCAAGAATTCTGATGCTATTTCAAGCCAATATATTTCCTCAAAGGATCTTAAAGAGGCAGAAAAGCATGCCCAGTTTTTTCTTAATAGCCCCAAGTCTCCCTCCCCCAAGCAGAAACCAGCTCTGTAGAAATGCAGATGTAAATAATCCATTCAGGAAGGCTGGAGGCCCCCAGCTAGAAGCTTAGGAAGACAAAGACACCTAAAATCTTCATACCCCACCTAAACTCTAAGACAGGACATAATAGGATTAACCCACAGATGCCAAAGAGGCACACTCAGACTCAGGTCAAAAGTACATGACACAGGAAATACAAAGCCTCAAACAGGAACAGGAAACAACCTCAAGAGCCCCAGAGGGTATAAAGACCCACTCTCTACATGTGCTCTCTCTTTTCTTCCAGAGCCATCTTTCTGTCTGGCTCTCCTCGTCAATAAACTGCAACCTTCTTTCTAAAGCTTGGACTGAACCATGATGAAGACTTTTCCTTCAACAAAATGTTATCTTATTTATGTACTTCCTCCCTGAAGCTCAATGTTTCAGGGAGTTTACACAAATGTAAGCCACACAAGAAAGCAGTATGTGGATTCTTAAAGACAAGATATGGTAGCCCCCAGAAAAACCCAGTGTCGTCACCAGCATTCAAATCAAGGCAGTAAGTCTCTCTATGGCTGATGGGATAAAAGTAGTAGTGCATCCGTGTGACCCCGAAAATTATATAGTATTAAACAAACCATGGTTGAGGAATTTATAGCTTACCACTATTGGTGCATCATAGCACCCTAAGCAAGCAGCTTTCTCCAAGCGCTTCTATATCTTAAAAAACTTGTCCAATTGGCTTTTTTCCCCCCTAAGAAACAACCACATTCCCTTAACGCCACTTTCCAGACTGCAACTCCACCCCCAAAGCCAAATCCCCCGTGAACTGACAAATCGGAGCCCCTGGAATTTTCGACAGCACACCCCCCCACACCGCAGTCAATACCCTAAACACAAAGGGAATGGGAAGGGGAGACATTCTAGTCCCCACCCCTTTCCACATCTTTGGCCACTCTAGCTCTACCTTAGCTCTTGTTCGCGTATAATGCTATTTCCCCCTCCCCACCTTCGAGTGTGACGGAATCGAGCTCGCGCTGCTATTTCTCCGCGGAAGCAGGTTCGGCCGGAGGCGCCTCCTCCTGCATCTCATCGGCGGCCGGAGGGGGCGGTTGAGGAGGCTCGGCGGGAGGCAGCTTGGCCTTTTCGGATCCAGCCCGGCGTCTCGACCTGCCTTCCTGCTTCATGGTTCCGTCTTCCATGGAGCGGTTGCGACCATGACAGAGCAACAATCGCGGGGCACGATGGGAAACCAGGAGCAAGCTTGATCAGCTGATCACTGAGGGGCGGGTAGAGGGAACACTGCGGATGGATTTCTCTTCCCATCATCCTCAGGAAAGGAGCGCAGTTGTAGAAAGGGAAGGAGACGACTCTTTTTGCCACTTCCGTTCTGCTTGCGAGCTGGGTGGGGTGTCTTCTTTGAGTGGTTGAGGTGAAGTGAGGGAGGATAGCAGCACTAGCACTTTAAATAAGTAGATTAACACAATAACAGAGTTGGAAGGGACCTTGGAGGTCTTCTAGTCCAACGCCCTGCTCAAGCAGGAAACCCTATATTACCATTTCAGACAAATGGTTGTCCAATCTCTTCTTTAAAACGTCCAGTGTTGGAGCATACACAACTTCTGGAGGCAAGTTGTTCCACTGATTAATTGTTCTAACTGTCAGGAAATTTCTTCTTAGTTCTAGGTTGCTTCTCTCCTTGATTAGTTTCCATCCATTGCTTCTTGTCCTGCCTTCTAGTGCTTTGGAAAATAGGTTGACCCCCCTCTTCTTTGTGGCAGACTATTGGAATATTGATATCATGTCACCCCTAGTCCTTCTTTTCTCCAGACTAGCCATACTCAATCCCTGCAACTGTTCTTCATAGGTTTTAGTCTCCAGCCCCCTAATCATCTTTATTGCTCTTCTCTGCACTCTTTCCACAGTCTCAACATCTTTTTATAATGTGGTGCCCAAAACTGGATGTACTAATACTTCACGTGATCTTGATTCTATGCCTCTGTTAATGCAGCCTAAGATTGCATTGGCTTGTTTGGCAGCTGCAGCACACTGCTGGTTCATATTTATGTCCATTAGGACTCCCAAGATCCCTCTGTGGGAAGTCAGAGCCCCAGAGAAGGAAATATTAAAAGGGCAGAAAAATATATTTCCTCAAAAGTATTTTAAAAAGCAGAAACCAACTTTGCCCCCAAGTCTCTGCCCCAAGCAAGAGCTAGCCCTATACAAATGCAGATGACATCAGAAAGTTGAAGCCAGAGCAATCAAGAAGACAAAGAGAAAACTTGATGTTGTATTGCTTAACTGCTGCCCGTTTGTTGATAGCTCAAAATTGGAAGAGTAAAGTTTTACCTACAATGGAGGACTGGAGATTGAAGGTTTCGCATCTTGCTGAAATGGCAAAAATTTCGGCTTATCTGAAGAATCATTCAAATGAACAATTTTTATCAATATGGAGAAGATGGATTGTTTATATTCAAA
>NW_015389085.1:15069-20357 GCF_001527695.2 Protobothrops mucrosquamatus | reverse complement strand
CTTATGACCATTTTTCACACTTATGACCATTGCAGCATGCCCAGGGTCATGTGATTTATATTTGGATGCTTGGCAACTGATTCACATTTATGATGATTACAGTGTTCCAGGGTCATATGATCCCTTTTTGCAACCTTTTGACAAGCAAAGTCAATGGCAGGGCTGCTAGTGGCCAAGTGCTAAGGCGGGACTTCCTTCCCTCCCTCCCTCCCTCCCTCTTTCTCATTCCCATCTCCTTCTGAAGGAAGAATTTGAACCACCACCACCCATATTTTCCCTCTTCCATATATTCATCAAACAAGGAAAATCCTCCAGAGACAGAAAAGTGAAGCTGCTGAGGGAACTATCTTAAAAAGGGACATTCCCCTTTAAGAATTAGCTACTGGCTAGAAAGGAAAGTTAATGAGTGCAGCCGGCACTTAAGGAAGAAAAAAAAAATGTAGTAAGTACTGGCTGCCGGCTAAGGCAGCCTCCCCAAATGGCTCCATTCATAAGTAAAGGAATGCTACAGGCAAAATCCATTCAGGAGAAAAATACTTCAAAATCCCTTGCAGCAAAACTTACAGCTAACAACAGCAGAGCAATAGAAGCTAACAGGAGACATCAGCCAAATAGAAATTGCCAAACAACCCTTAAGAACACAAAGCCCACATTGCACAAATCCCAGAACTTCAAAGTCACAAAAGCACATAAGAATCCTTCCACTTTCCATCTCCCTCCCTGTCTTACCTCCAGCTGATGCTACCTTTCTTCATTCCTCCTGGAGGGCAACCCCTCCCCTGCTGCATTTCTTGCCTGTTTGTTGCTGCCAGCACAGGTGGCTGCCACAGAAGTTGTAGATTGGCTCATGGCCAGCCTGCTTGGCCTGCTTGGCCTCCTTGATCTCCTCCTTACCCTCCTCCTTCCCTTTCGGTGCAGCTAGAGCTGACTCTACATCCTCCCAACCTGCTTCTTTTTTTTCCCTCTCCCGCCCAAACTGCCTCCTTTTATAGCTTCTCCTGTCTCCACCCCCTCCTCCTCCTTTCTCATGGGGGAGGGTGAGCCAGAAGTGAGCCTGGGGTGAGGCTCAGCCTCAGCCACTCTGCAGCTTCGGAGGACTCTCTCACAGTAAGTCCTTGCCTGCGCTGGCTCTTTCCCTCCCCCACTACACTTGGCTAGCAGGGCTGTGTACCACCTGCCACTCGTTAATGTACTACAAGTGGTATGTGTACCACCGGTTGAAAAGCCCTGAGCTAGGGTAATTATGAATGATGAAATGACAGGAAAAATTGATATAACCAAAGGAGTAAGACAAGGATGCCCACTTTCTCCTCTTCTATTTATTTTATCATTAGAAATACTCCTGACAAAAATCAGAGAGGACCAAGAAATAAAGGGTTTAAAAATTAAGAAGGAAGAATATAAGGTCCAGGCCTTCGCTGATGATTTGGTATTCATTTTGGAAGATCCATTAGAAACCAGCTTTAAATTGATTCAAAAAATAGAAGGTATGATAATTAATTGGATGAAATTAGAATCTTGTCTAATGGACTTAAATGATTTAAGGTTGATATTACTTTGTCAGCTTAAAGAAATTGATTGATTGATGGATTAGATATGCATAGGATAGATCAATATTTTATTTTAATTGGGAGATATTAGTGGAAGAAGAAATAAACAAGACATGATAAAATTAAGGAATTAGGATATATTTGGAAGGGATATCTGAACTGATAATGTGTTTATTTAAAGTTAAATTTGCTTATGGTATTGTAATTTCATAAAGCTCTAAAACAGGTTTAGGATTAATATAAATTTAAGTTAGAATTGGACTATTTTAAACATATTAAGCTATTTGAGGGAAATAGAGGGGGAATATTTGATGTATTGATTGAGTTATCTATATATGTTTTATCTTTGGATTTTTGATTACCCCAGCACCACTGTGTGTCTCGAGCACTTTGTCTTAAGAATTAAAAAACCAATAAAATTTGTTTCAAAAAAAAAGAATCTGCAGTGTCTTATTGCAGTTTAGAAAAAAAACCTATAGTTTAAAAATAAAAAAAAAACTATTAAAAAACTATGCAGTTAATTAACTCTGGGAGTTGAAGTCCACAAGTCATAAAAGGGCCAAGTTTGAAGACCCCTGCTTTAGCATAACAAAGGGAAGGGCTCCTTTCTCCCCAACAAAGTATGCCAACAGCCAAGCTACTCAGCTGAACTCACCAAAGTAAAACTTTGCAATTAGATTAACAGACGTTGAACTTTGTCTTTGCGAGATCTCCTTATAGCAGTGTTTCTTAGTCTTGGCAATTTTAAGATTTTTAATTTTGTTTTACTTTTTTAATCCTGCCTTTATTATTTTCATAAATAACTCAAGGCGAACATACCTAATACTCCTTCCTCCTATTTTCTCCACAACAGCAACCCTGTGAAGTGAGTTGGGCTAGGAGAAACTGACTGGCCCAAAGTTACCCAGCCAGTTTTTCATGCTTAAGGCGGGATTAGAACTCTAGTAGTGCCTTAGCCACTAGACCAAACTGGTTTTTTTTGGTTAATTCTTTCATGATGCTGTTGCTCCTTTAAAATTACTGGACTTCCCACAGAGATCCATGAAAACATCAGACAAACCATCATACCACAGACCAGAAGATGAAAACACAATCAACTCACAACAGAGGCTAGAGCAGCCCTTGGAAGCCTAAAAAAGGACCAGACTATCATCATCCTACCAGCAAATAATGGCCAAACCACAAATATTATGGACAGATCACAATATATACTAAAAGGGAAAGAATTACTAGAAGACAAAGAAACTTACATCCCAGTGAACACCAACCCAATACCAAAACTAGACAACTCTCAGTAACCTCACCAAAAATGGCCAAATTACCAAAGTGGTGGATGAGAAGCAGTGGACCCATCCTCCCACACTTCTACGGAAACCCCAAAAGAATTAACAAAAAGCTTGGGCACCCCACAAGGGGAAGCAAACACTCCATCAACTCCCCACTACGGTGCCTTCAAAGAATCAAAGATGTGACAATAGATGAGGATGAAATCATGGTCTCATTTGATGTCACAGCCCTTTTCAGGTCCATAGACCTGGAATTAGCCAAAGAATCTATGACCACATTGCTCCACAGCACATCTGACTTAACCAAATACACAAAGATTGAAACACCCAGGATCATGGATCTTATCAACCTCTGCCTAACCACATACTTTCAATTAAATGGACAAAGTTATCAACAAATCAAAGGTACACCTATCGGATCACTGCTTTCAGGACTCTTAGTGGAGGACGTAATGCAACATCTGGAATCGATAGCACTCCCACAAATACAACCCAATATATGGATTGGATATGTAGATGACACCTTCACCATAATAAAAAAGGACCAATTAGAGAACACCCACAAAACCATCAACAACATCTTCAAAGGAATCCAGTTCACCAGGGGAAAAAACAACTCACTACCGCTCCTGGACATCCTCATCAGCAGAAACTATGCTAGTAAACTAAAAAAGTGTACTGAAAAACCACCCACACCAATCAAGTGCTCCACTACCAAAGCGATAACCCAACCTCCCACAAGAGAAGCTGTTCAAGAACTCTATTTAGATGAACATAAACACTGCAACCCTGAACTGCAGAAAAAGGAAACAGATCATCTATACAACATCTTCCAACAAAATGGATATCCATGCAACTTTTATCAAAAAGTGACTGACCACTCAACCCAATACAGCACAACCAACACAAGCCCTAAAAAGGATAACAGGGCCATACATCAAAAACATCTCAGAAACCACCAACAGACTATTACAACCACATGGAATCAGCCTAGCACACAAACCAACTAAAGCCCTCCAAAATATCCTAAGTAAACCAAAAGACCCAGCAGCCCCAGAAGAAAAAACAGGACTCATCTACAACAGGGCTTTTCAACCTTTTTACCCATTGTACCACTTTTAGGATATGGCAATATTCGAGTACCACCTAGCAAGGTGTCAAAAACTTGATGACCAAAAAAAAAACCTGTTCAAAGTTGCAATTGCACTGAAATGACTTATGACCATTTTCACACTTATGACCATTGCAGCATGCCCAGGGTCATGTGATTTATATTTGGATGCTTGGCAACTGATTCATATTTATAATGGTCACAGTGTTCCAGGGTCATGTGATCCCCTTCTGCAACCTTTTGACAAGCAAAGTCAATGGCAGAGCTGCTGGTGGCCAAGTGCTAAGGCGGGACTTCCTTCCCTCCCTCCCTTCCCTGCCTCCCTTTTTCTCATTCCTATCTCCTTCTGAAGGAAGAATTTGAACCCACCCCCATATTTTCCCTCTTCCATATATTGATCAAACAAGTGTTAGAAGTAAGTCTTCATCCTGGTTCATCCAAGCCGGGAATAAATAAGCAAACATGGCGACTGCTTTGGGAAGAAGGTTACAGTTTATTGCAGAAGAAAGATGGTCCTTGCAAGAAGGAGCAGAGGAGAAGAAAGAGAGTGAGCACATGGGTAGAAGGTTTTTTATACCCCCTCTAGCCGTTTGGAATAGTTTCCTGTTCCTGTGGCATGAACTTTGAGGATATTTCTGAGTGTTTTTCTAGGCCTTGATATCTGTGGTTTAATCCTATTATCATATCCTGCTTCCCAGGTGATGGGGCTAATGACTCCTAGAGTTTGGGTGGGGCATGCAGATTTTCTCTTTGTCTGCTTGATTGCTCTGGCTTCAACATTCTAATGGTTTTACATCTGCATTTGTATGGGTTAGGTCTTGCTTGGGGCAGAGAGATTTGGAGCCAAAGTTGGTTTCTGCTTTTTTAAAATACTTTTGAGGAAATATATATTTCTGCCCTTTTAATATTTCCTTCTCTGGATATTTCTGCCCTTTTAATATTTCCTTCTCTGGGGCTCTGACTTCCCACAATATCCCCGCTTTGTGCCTTAAGTGAGAGAATGTCACACTTATTGGCACAACATTAAAATTGTTCTGGTTAGGGAGACTTGGTAGGCAAGCATTTAAACTGTTAAGCCAAAAAAAATAAGACACTAATAGAGGCAGCAGAAAAAGATCCCTTCTCCCATAAAGTTCTAAAAATCAGGGCAAAAATTTTGTTAGGTGGAAAAGAAATTTATAGTGCCCAATATTCTGTGCCAATCATTTTCAAATGTTGGATGTCACTCTTAGCTTCCAGTCAGGTTTGCACATTCCTCTCAAAATTCTTCACAGCCATGGTTTTCCTTAGTATATGACCACTGGCTGCCCATTTTCAAGGGTTGTTTTCCTGCCTTAGCTC
>NW_015389085.1:11277-12664 GCF_001527695.2 Protobothrops mucrosquamatus | reverse complement strand
TTTGAAACAGTTAACAGTCACATTTACCTCTCACACACAGACTTTGACAAACATATATACACAAAGACAAGAGAACAGAAGTCTTAGGTTTACACATCCTAGTCATTCCCACCATAAGTTTCAGATAGCTCAAATTAGGGAAGGCACAGATCTTAAACATACCACGTGGTTGCATAGAGAAGAGAGAGAGAGAGAGAGAAAATCACTATTTCTTATTTTCCCTTTTAAGTACCTTTATTTAGCCAAATTGGTTTCCCAGCAAAGCCCTAAGCAAAGTCTATTTTTTTTTTTAACATATAGTTTCTTTACCTCTTTTTTCATACCTGCCTGAACGGGTAGCTGATTCCCATACCAGGCCTCAAGCAAGCTCTCAACCGGGGAACCTATCTCAGCCCTTGTATTGGGCACTATACACCGGAAGCCTCCTTATGAGACTTCCTCCTTCCGCCACGGTTTTGTGGGTCCAAAAAGGGGACTCACGGAGCACTCTGGATCCCTCTCAGAGTACGTGGGCTCCTTGAGGGATCCCCCATGTTTTCAGACCAAAAAGGGGTCTGTAGAGACACTTCTGGTTTCCCCTCAGAAGGTACAGGTTACTCTACCACCGATCGGCTTCACCGCTACTGTTTTGCGGACCCCTAACATCCGCTGCGGACCTCTGCTTGCTCTCAGAGGTAAGTGGACCGCTCCTAGCCCGGGGCTTCCTAGCCCGGGGCTTAGTTTCCTAACTTTGCTTACAGGCCTTGCCAGCTAGTTGCCCAAATCCAATTCTATCATTCACTCATTCCATTTCATTTTCACATAGCCTCTCCCTTTTCCCTACAAAAGGTTCTGTGCTCTGACCAACCCCCATGCTTTCCAGGTTCTGCCAATTAAAAGACCAGAAGGAGCAAAATCCAACTGTGATTGGGAAAAAAGGGTCTTCTCACTCACACACACAGACATACACACATTTTCTTTGTTCCCCTGGGCTTTAAACTTAAAATTTAGAGGTACTCACCTTCACCTTCTTTCCAAAGCAGCCCTTGAGCTCAAACTCTCAAAACTCCCTTTACTACCTGGCTCCACATGGGCAAGGCCTGGGGAGCCCATCCACAGACACAAGGGGTCTGCTGCCGGCAAGATGGAGCTTACCAGTCTCAGTCCATTGGAGAGGTTAGCTTGGAGTCCCATTCTGAGGTGCCAAATTGTTAGAAGTAAGTCTTCATCCTGGTTCATCCAAGCCGGGAATAAATAAGCAAACATGGCGACTGCTTTGGGAAGAAGGTTACAGTTTATTGCAGAAGAAAGATGGTCCTTGCAAGAAGGAGCAGAGGAGAAGAAAGAGAGTGAGCACATGGGTAGAAGGTTTTTTATACCCCCTCTAGCCCTGTTTGGAATAGTTTCC
>NW_015389085.1:6332-9259 GCF_001527695.2 Protobothrops mucrosquamatus | reverse complement strand
CCCTCCCCCTCCCCCTTCGGTGCAGCTGACTCTGCCTCCTCCCAAGGCTGCTGCTTTTTTTCTCTCTCCCTCTCCTGCCCAAACTGCCTCCTTTTATAGGCTCTCCTGTCTCCGCCCCCCTCCTCCTTTCTTATGGGGGAGGGTGAGCCAGAAGTGAGCCTGGGGCCTTTGCAGCTGCAGAAGACTCTCTCACTGTAAGTCCTTGCCTGTGCTGGTACTTTCCCTCCCCCACTGCACTTGGCTAGGCAGGGCTGCGTACCACCTGCCACTCATTAATGTACCACAAGTGGTACGCGTACCACCGGTTGAAAAGCCCTGATCTACAACATACAGTGTAAACACTGCAACAGCCACTAAGAGAAACAGAAGACTAGCAGAACACATCCATGAACACCAACTAGCTGTCAGAAGACATGATTTCTTTACTTTCACAACATATGGACAGACTTAACCATAGTTTCAACTGGGAAACCATGACCATCCTGGACCAAGGCAAGTCCAAAAATGCTAGAGAATTCTTGGAAGCCTGGCACTCTGACAAATTGGTCATCAATAAACACACAGACCTAAACAACATCTACATACTGTACCATTCAAAAGAGACAACAAGCCAAAATGGTAACAAAAAGACCAAAACACCTCCCCACCAGCAATCAGCACCCAGATGAGCATTGATTAACCCCAAGATTAACATCAGACCAATGATCAAGAAGTAAACAATACTCCAATCAAGGAACTGCCAAAGAAGCCAACAGTAAACACCCCAACCAAAGAACCTCCAAGACCACTCCCACCAACACTGACAGGGCAAGCCACTAGAATATAAATTGAGAGCAAACCCCACTCCTTACTAGCACTGATGATGTTACCTAGTTTGGGTAATGAAATGTCTGCAAGAAAACCATCAAGCTCAGAGAGCACCAAGAACCCCTCATTTCAACCCTGAGCCACAATTCTTAAGCTAAAGGCATGCTGTAATGTTTGAGTTATATCCGGTTAACTGTGCTTCTTCAATCTTGCATACTGTACTGTTTTTCTTTGTGACCTGTAGTATCCACTTATCCAGTTTTCCAATATTTTAAAACATTTTCTTGAAAAAAAAATAAAACAACTCCCAAAGGAATACCAATGGATTTCAAATAAAATTATCAGACTAAATAATGGACCAGACTATTCTATAATATAACTGTATTATTTGTACTAATAAAATACATAAAAGAATGACACATATTATAAAAATATTTTGGGTATGCATATCCCTTAATTCTTACTGTATGTGTTAATTTTCCCCTCTTACCTATACAGTATGCTACTAAGTTATGCTGTGCAGTATCTGAGGTGTTGCTTGATAAAGAAACACAGGAAACCAGAAGTTGCCTTTAAGCTTTACGTTTTTATTCAGCTGAACAAAGACGGGCTCCTCTAAAAGGGAGAAGCCCCGAATGACAGAAAATCCCTATTTTTATACTTTTTGATTACATAAGCAATCCACCCAGCAAAGCGGACACAAATAAGATAAAGACTTCACCCAGAAAGGCTGCCACACTGTAGATAAGAAGGGAGAAAGCAGAAGTATCTAAAAATGTTCCCTTTTGGGTGTTTCCCTAAAGACACCGTATGTTCCTGGGTGGGCTGGGACATGGGGTGTTTTCCTTGCTGTCCTTTCATGACCCTGCATCCTTGACTCTGCAAGTGCCCAAAGACAGCAGGGCCATCTGCACATATTCACAATTCATACTTCCTATGCTGTCCCCTAATTCCGGGTCAACAGCTTCTTGTTATGACCTTTAACTGGGTGAAACAGTGTATCATAGGGCAACAGTTTTTGAACCAAGGTACCTCAAGTGGGCTGACTTACAGAATGTGTCCAAAATCCGGGACCCATGATTCCCAAGGGAATTAAATTTGGGGAAGTTGCAGCTGCTTAAGTGCTAATGGCTGCTGCTGCAGTCTTGTGATCTTCATCTTCAATGTTCCATGACAGTTTTTCAGCCAGTCTCATAATCCCTTGCTCCCTCTCCCACCCAGCAGCAGCCACTTTCCTGCCTGCTGAGAAGGGAAGAAGGAACAGAAAGGAAGGAAACCCTGCACACGCTTCCCTCCCTGTACTATTCCCCTGTGTGTTCTCCTGACCTGTGCTGCCCCCCATGTGACTTCCCTGATCCATGGGTCATCTATTGTGTGCCCCACCCACCCTGACCTGTATCGCACTTCTTGCACATCCCCATGCACCCTCCCCCAACCCGCACCCTTCCCACGTGCCTTCCCTGACCCATGCAGCAACTCTTGGGCACCTCCAGACACCCCTCCCAACCCATGCCAGCTCCCTGTGAGCTGCCTTGACTTGCATGGCACCTCTTGCACACTCATATTTTGGACATATTTTGCAAAGGCCCAGCTCCTATGAAAAGTCCATAATGTTGAGAAATGTGCAAGGAGAGAGAAGTGGATAATGACCAACAAGGTGGGTGAATTTGATTCCAACAGCAACAGTGCATCATTCAGAGACCTGACGGGCCAGGTTGGGGACATATCCTCCTGGCATAAATTTGTTTATGTGGTCACTTAGAATTGACACCAGGGTGATGGTACATAATCAGTCAAAACAAAGAAGGACCACTTAAATGTTTCAAATTCTAATGGAATATTCATTACCCCAATCATTCTTTTTCTGATGAATCTTAAGAAGATGGATGGCATAATTCAAAGGTGTCTTCTTGTTAATTGCGAAGTCGTGTCCGACCCATCGCGACCCCATGGACAATGTTCCTCCAGGTCTTCCTGTCCTCTACCATCTTCTGGAGTCCATTTAAGTTCACGCCTACTGCTTCAGTGACTCCATCCAGCCACCTCATTCTCTGTCGTCCCCTTCTTCTATTGCCCTCAATCTTTCCCAGCATTAGGCTCTTCTCCAGTGAGTCCTTCCT
>NW_015389085.1:0-2636 GCF_001527695.2 Protobothrops mucrosquamatus | reverse complement strand
AAAGAGTGTTTGTTATGACCATCGTATTCTCTTGACAAAATTCTATCAGCCTGTGCCCTGCTTCATTTTGTACTCCAAGGCCAAACTTGCCTGTTATTCCGGTTATCTTTTGGCTTCCTACTTTAGCATTCCAATCCCCCATGATGATAAGGACATCATTTTTGGGTGTTAATTCTATAAGGTGCTGTAGGGCTTCATACAACCGGTCAATTTCATCCTCTTCAGCACCAGTGGTTGGGGCATAGATTTGGACTACTGTGATATTGAATGGTTTGCCTTAGATTCGAATTGAGATCATTCTGTCATTTTGGGGATTGTATCCCTGTATTGCTTTTCCTATTCTTTTATTGACTATAAAGGCTACTCCATTTCTTCTGAGGGATTCTTGCCTGCAGTAGTATACCTGATGGTCCTCTGAGTTAAATTCACCCATTCCTGTCCATTTTAGTTCGCTGATTCCTAAGATGTCGATGTTCAGTCTTGTCATCTCTTGTTTGACTACATCTAGCTTGCCTTGATTCATGGATCTTACATTCCAGGTTCCTATGGAGAAAAGATCTTTACAGCATCGGACTTTCCTTTCACCACCAGATATATCCACAGCTGAGCGTCCTTTCGGCTTTGGCCCAGTCGCTTCATTCTTTCTGGCGCTACTAGTACTAGCCCTCTGCTCTTCCCCAGTAGCATATTGGACACCTTCTGACCTAAGGGGCTCATCTTCCAGCGTCATATCTTTTTGCCTTTTAGTACTGTCCATGGGGTTTTCATGGCAAAGATACTGGAGTGGTTTGCCATTTCCTTCTCTAGTGGATCACATTTTGTCAGAACTCTCCACTATGACCTGTCCGTCTTGGGTGGCCCTGCACGGCATAGCTCATAGCTTCATTGAGTTACGCAAGCCCCTTCGCCACGACAAGGCAGTAATCCATAAAGGGGAAAGGTGTCTAAGGCAGGGCTTTTCAACCTTTTCACCGACTGTACCACTTTTAGGCTATGGCAATATTTGAGTACCACCTAGCAAGGTGTCAAAAACTTGATGACCAAAAAAAACAAAATACCTGTTCAAAGTTGCAATTGTACTGAACTGACTTATGAACATTTTTCACACTTATGACCATTGCAGCATGCCCAGGGTCATGTGATTTATATTTGGATGCTTGGCAACTGATTCACATTTATGATGATTACAGTGTTCCAGTGTCATATGATCCCTTTTTGCAACCTTTTGACAAGCAAAGTCAATGGCAGGGCTGCTAGTGGCCAAGTGCTAAGGCGGGACTTCCTTCCTTCCCTCCCTCCCTCTTTCTCATGCCCACCTCCTTCTGAAGGAAGAATTTGACCCCCCCCCCCATATTTTCCCTCTTCCATATATTCATCAAACAAGGAAAAGCCTCCAGAGACAGAAAAGTGAAGCTGCTGAGGGAACTAGCTTAAAAAGGCACATTCCCCTTTAAGAATTAGCTACTGGCTAGAAAGGAAAGTTAATGAGTGCAGCCGGCACTTAAGGAAGAAAAAAAATGTAGTAAGTATTGGCTGCNCATAACATCTTCTTCAACCTCTGGAACTATAAACCTCTGGAGGATAAATACCACCATTTCTTCCAATCTCTTCATCCAAAGATCTTTAATTTCCACACTATATTGCTTGACTACTTGCATCACAGCATCTTGTACATCATTTATAATCAAAGATAAAGGCATTTTCAATCAATCCCAGGTAACAGCCAAAAAGAAAAAAAAAAAAATACTTTCTCACTTTTCCCCCCCCCCCCTCAATTCCGGAGCCATTTTAAAACCGTTCTTCAAATTTCTTTAAGTATCATCAAAAAGAGTAAGAATATTAATGTCACCAATCAGTAAACATCATAAATTCATTGCGGTTAAAACTTTCCAGAACCGGAGAAGCAACAATATATCTCTATCCTGTTGTTAGCCAGACGAGAGTGAAAAGCGAAAGTAATCCAGAGAAACGGCAGATCTGCAGCCATTTTCTCTCACTTTAAATCATCACAGAATAAAAAAAAGATGTTAATAATTTTCAGAGTCAAAGTCTCGAAAAAAACCATTATGTTGCCAAACTCCTGCATAGTTCTGTCTGCTTATAATTTTAAATCTAAATACCTTCAGTCGCAGAGGTGGGAGCTGCATCTGGCTTTGCTCCTAATAGAAAGGAGCGAAGGCGTCTCGGGGCGCGGAGAACGTCCAGACTCCGGGCGAGCTAACATCTTCCACCCCGGATTAAACCAAAACCGGGGCGAAAGGAAGCTCTAGCCCTATCTGGACATACTCACCCCCCCCTCTTCGCCCAAGGGACGAGGTTCCGAGCCGAGAGACAGCTGAGGAACGCTGTCTCTTCAGGCTTTGACGCGCTCCCGGACGGGCGGCTAAAAAAACCCGCCATGCGATGCAGCCTGTCACCACCGGAAGTCGACTATACACACTTTTGTTGGCAGGGTGATGTCTCTGCTTTTTAGTATGCTGTCTAGATTTGCCATAGCTTTCCTCCCCAGGAGCAAGCATCTTTTAATTTCTTGGCTGCAGTCCCCATCTGAGGTGATCTTGGAGCCCAGGAAAATAAAATCTGTCACTACCTCCATTTCTTCCCCATCTATTTGCCAGGAATTGAGAGGGCCGGAT
>NW_015389084.1:140275-145068 GCF_001527695.2 Protobothrops mucrosquamatus | reverse complement strand
TGGCTATTTCAGCTAGCCGGACTGGCCTAAGGGGTATTTTAATTTGGTTTTTAAAATAATTTTAAAAAGAAACGGCCAATAATGAATATTTCATTTTAATCATATTTTAAAATTAGTATTATTGTATTAGTTATCTGTTTTAACTGGCTGTAAGCCGCCCTGAGTCCGTTAGGAGAAGGGCGGGGTATAAATTTGATAAGTAATAATAATAATAATAATCTTTGAGAAGAGGAAATGAACAAATGAATCATTAAGGTGGGACTTACAGAAAAGATAATAATGTCTTTAGAAAGAGGGAAGTAGGAGAAAGAAACTCACAATAACCCCATCTTGATTTTCTTTACTATAAGATGCAACAGAGAGAAACTTAAAGAGGCTTTTGAGATCCTGGTATACTAGGTGATCACAATAAAGAGTAGCCCTATAAACCCTTTCATGCCTGTTCATTGACCTATTCCAAGTTGAAGAAGTCAGAGCAGTCACAGATTGACCCTCGTGTGGTTCCACATATTTATGACCAAGGCATGCAAGCATATCAGTTACTTATGAAACACACTACATTAAGCAACAACTACTTCTGGACATAATTTCAGCATGCATGAAACTTCTCAGGGGAAAGGATTCTTGAAATGCCATGGGATGTATATTCCCAGGAAAGCATAGGTAGAATCTCAGGCTTCCTCTACTGTAGATACCAGAGTGGACGGTGCTGAATTAATCCTCAATTGGCACCCAAATGTAACCCACTGGCTTTTTTTCCCTCCTGCATGACTTCTTCAGATAAAACTGATCTTGTCCATCCCCACAGGTATACCTTCAAATCTGGTTGCAAGAAGTTCAACAGAAGATCCTCTCCACTGTACATCTGCTCTTTGGAATCAGGATAAGGGAAGAGTAGCTCAGATACCCCACTCAGATTTCAATTAGGAAGTGAAGCAAGACATTTGTTGTATATCTAAAGGTTTTATTATTCAGCGCTCAGTAAGGAAGTTTAAGAAATCCTCAACTTACAGCCATTCATTTAATGACTGTTCAAAGTTTAAAAAGTGACATGACCAGTGCTCACACTTATGAACTTTGTAGCATCCTCCTGGTCACATGATAAAAATATGAGTGCTTGGCAACTGGCATGTATTTACGATGGTTGTATTTAAGGTGGGCTCATATGATCACCATTCACAGCCTTCACAACTGGTTTCTGACAAGCAAAGCAAAGGGGGGGAGCCAGATTCACTTAATGACTGCTTGGTTAACAACTGCAGTGTTAACAAAAAGGATTGCAAAATTGGGCGCAACTCACTTAACAACTGCTTTATTTACCAACAGAAATTCCAGTCCTAATTGTAGTGGTAAGTCAAGGACTACCTGTACTGCTGAACGTCAGAAATCATGCAGCCTCTTCCTGAAATCAATATGCGTCCAGTACTGTCTTTTCCAAATTCAACCCCGTCTGGGCTGTTAAATTTCATCAAACTGAGTTTTTAAATAACTGATTTGCATGAACTGAACAACGACACCTCTGCTTTAAATCCAGGAGTTAGTGTGCTATAAACCAATTCATTTATTTTACAGAAAAGTGTGCAGATGTCATTCAATTAACACCATTTTAATAACCCACCTGTTTTGATCTCAAAACTCAAAGTAAGTTTTAATTCCATTACATCTTCAGATATCAAACAAAGAAAACAAATAAAGAAAAGCAATAATCAGAATAAGGATATATTTGAGGATACCCTATACTCTGTTTTAAACAGAGACCAATATGATCTTTCACTGATTGATTGATCGATTGATTGATTGATTGATGACTGACTGATTGATTTTTTTTATGATAAAAATGCTTACAGTAGCATTCTGGAAGAATGAAAGACTGAAATATAACTATACCTAGGCATACACACAAAAAAATATACATTCAGTTAAAGTTCAGCTCATGAGACTGGATAAGGTTAGTCAGAATTCACTTCCACAGATTGGAAATGGTGGAGTAATTCTGTGAAGAATGGTACTTTAATACTTAATTGGACATGCTTTATTCCTTCATAATGCTCTGCATCTTTCTTGACCAATGTTTCTCAACTAACATCTTTAGGATTGATGGACTTCAACTCCCAGAATTCCCTACTGGCTGGGGAATTCTGAATTTTGGGAGTTAAAGTCCACCCAACTTAAAAGTTGTTGAGGTTGATAAACACTATCCTAGACTCTAAAACCAATTGCATCTTAAATCTAAACAAGAATCATTTGTTAATATTTTTTTAAATATAACTTAGAATTCTCTTGCAAGTTCTACCAAAACCTTTAACACATATTTCTGAAGAAAGATATTACTTCTGTTATTTCAAATTATCACACATACAGTCCTTAATACATCCCAAATCTCCCTTTCCCTAGGTAATGTAATCTTTNCGGACTGGCCTAAGGGGTATTTTAATTTGGTTTTTAAAATAATTTTAAAAAGAAACGGCCAATAATGAATATTTCATTTTAATCATATTTTAAAATTAGTATTATTGTATTAGTTATCTGTTTTAACTGGCTGTAAGCCGCCCTGAGTCCGTTAGGAGAAGGGCGGGGTATAAATTTGATAAATAATAATAATAATAATCTTTGAGAAGAGGAAATGAACAAATGAATCATTAAGGTGGGACTTACAGAAAAGATAATAATGTCTTTAGAAAGAGGGAAGTAGGAGAAAGAAACTCAAAATAACCCCATCTTGATTTTCTTTACTATAAGATGCAACAGAGAGAAACTTAAAGAGGCTTTTGAGATCCTGGTATACTAGGTGATCACAATAAAGAGTAGCCCTATAAACCCTTTCATGCCTGTTCATTGACCTATTCCAAGTTGAAGAAGTCAGAGCAGTCACAGATTGACCCTCGTGTGGTTCCACATATTTATGACCAAGGCATGCAAGCATATCAGTTACTTATGAAACACACTACATTAAGCAACAACTACTTCTGGACATAATTTCAGCATGCATGAAACTTCTCAGGGGAAAGGATTCTTGAAATGCCATGGGACGTATATTCCCAGGAAAGCATAGGTAGAATCTCAGGCTTCCTCTACTGTAGATACCAGAGTGGACGGTGCTGAATTAATCCTCAATTGGCACCCAAATGTAACCCACTGGCTTTTTTTCCCTCCTGCATGACTTCTTCAGATAAAACTGATCTTGTCCATCCCCACAGGTATACCTTCAAATCTGGTTGCAAGAAGTTCAACAGAAGATCCTCTCCACTGTACATCTGCTCTTTGGAATCAGGATAAGGGAAGAGTAGCTCAGATACCCCACTCAGATTTCAATTAGGAAGCGAAGCAAGACATTTGTTGTATATCTAAAGGTTTTATTATTCAGCGCTCAGTAAGGAAGTTTAAGAAATCCTCAGCTTACAGCCATTCATTTAATGACTGTTCAAAGTTTAAAAAGTGACATGACCAGTGCTCACACTTATGAACTTTGTAGCATCCTCCTGGTCACATGATAAAAATATGAGTGCTTGGCAACTGGCATGTATTTACGATGGTTGTATTTAAGGTGGGCTCATATGATCACCATTCACAGCCTTCACAACTGGTTTCTGACAAGCAAAGCAAAGGGGGGGAGCCAGATTCACTTAATGACTGCTTGGTTAACAACTGCAGTGTTAACAAAAAGGATTGCAAAATTGGGCGCAACTCACTTAACAACTGCTTTATTTACCAACAGAAATTCCAGTCCTAATTGTAGTGGTAAGTCAAGGACTACCTATACTGCTGAACGTCAGAAATCATGCAGCCTCTTCCTGAAATCAATATGCGTCCAGTACTGTCTTTTCCAAATTCAACCCCGTCTGGGCTGTTAAATTTCATCAAACTGAGTTTTTAAATAACTGATTTGCATGAACTGAACAACGACACCTCTGCTTTAAATCCAGGAGTTAATGTGCTATAAATCGATTCATTTATTTTACAGAAAAGCGTGCAGATGTCATTCAATTAACACCATTTTAATAACCCACCTGTTTTGATCTCAAAACTCAAAGTAAGTTTTAATTCCATTACATCTTCAGATATCAAACAAAGAAAACAAATAAAGAAAAGCAATAATCAGAATAAGGATATATTTGAGGATACCCTATACTCTGTTTTAAACAGAGACCAATATGATCTTTCACTGATTGATTGATCGATTGATTGATTGATGACTGACTGATTGATTTTTTTTATGATAAAAATGCTTACAGTGGCATTCTGGAAGAATGAAAGACTGAAATATAACTATACCTAGGCATACACACAAAAAAATATACATTCAGTTAAAGTTCAGCTCATGAGACTGGATAAGGTTAGTCAGAATTCACTTCCACAGATTGGAAATGGTGGAGTAATTCTGTGAAGAATGGTACTTTAATACTTAATTGGACATGCTTTATTCCTTCATAATGCTCTGCATCTTTCTTGACCAATGTTTCTCAACTAACATCTTTAGGATTGATGGACTTCAACTCCCAGAATTCCCTACTGGCTGGGGAATTCTGAATTTTGGGAGTTAAAGTCCACCCAACTTAAAAGTTGTTGAGGTTGATAAACACTATCCTAGACTCTGAAACCAATTGCATCTTAAATCTAAACAAGAATCATTTGTTAATATTTTTTTAAATATAACTTAGAATTCTCTTGCAAGTTCTACCAAAACCTTTAACACATATTTCTGAAGAAAGATATTACTTCTGTTATTTCAAATTATCACACATACAGTCCTTAATACATCCCAAATCTCCCTTTCCCTAGGTAATGTAATCTTT
>NW_015389084.1:136008-139649 GCF_001527695.2 Protobothrops mucrosquamatus | reverse complement strand
AAACCAATTGCATCTTAAATCTAAACAAGAATCATTTGTTAATATTTTTTTAAATATAACTTAGAATTCTCTTGCAAGTTCTACCAAAACCTTTAACACATATTTCTGAAGAAAGATATTACTTCTGTTATTTCAAATTATCACACATACAGTCCTTAATACATCCCAAATCTCCCTTTCCCTAGGTAATGTAATCTTTTTTAATGTTAATTATTAGACAGATATATACTCAAAAAGACAATCCATAAAATATTTGGGTCCCCAAGTTGTCCAGCAGCATACTTTCCTTGAATAAATCCTTATGAGCAAATTCAGAAGAAATTGTACTGGCTGCCATTACTGCTGCTTAGTGAGACAGTTGTTTAGTGGGTTTTGCCCCATTTTACAACCTTTCTTGCCATAGTTATTCAACGAATCACTACAGTTGTTAAGTTAGTAACATGGTTGTTAAGTGAATTTGGTTTCCCCATTGACTTGGCTTGTCAGATGGTCACAAAAGATGATCACATGACCTTGGGATACTGCACCGGTTGTAAATACAAGTCAGCTGCCAAGCATCGGAATTTTGATCATGTGACCATAGAGATACTGCAATAGTTGTGTGAAAAACAGCCATAAGTGTCTTTTTTTCCCAGTGCTATTGTAACATCGAACGGTCACTAAACAAACTATTATAAGTCAAGGACTACCTGTATAAATTGCTATTAATATATTATACAGGTGTACATTGACAGGGATTCACACTTATCCAGCCCAAATCCATGACAAAATAAAAAAAGTCTCATTATTATTTATTGTTTTTAGCTACTTAAAATAAAAAGAAAGCAAAATTTATTTTACTTTTCCTTGATGATTTAACTTGAAATAATTTATGATAGCCTAATTAATGGCACCTATTTTCAGAAATAAATGGATCCCTACCAAAATTGAACATACCTTAAGAACATCTGCTTGTGCTAAATGGAATGTTCTGGCAGAAATATTAATTCCCTTCCCTGCTTGCACCTGAATGCTGTAAATACATTCATGATTGTTGTCATAGTTGAGGGGATAATTGGGGGACAGTAATATTCCTTCATTAGTGGTGGCAGAAGCTCCACATTCAGCTGCAGGTAAAACAGAATTCAGTGTGTAACTTAATAGAAAAAATACATGAAATTGCAATTTAATAACTGTCCTGCCCGGTCAATGTAAAATTCCTGATAGATATAATCATAAGGAACAAAAAAAAGTTCATTTTCAAATTCTTCTTCATCTTTTTCTTTTACATTATGTCCCTTGTGTTTTATTTTCCTTTTATTTATTTTTATGGACATTTATGAAAACAGAAATAAAAAAGAAATGGTGATACCTTGGAACAGATGTACAGAATGGAGGGAAAATGTTGATTCAATAGAATTAATCACAGGGGTAAATGGCAGAAATAATGATGGGTAAGAAATAGTTGTATTTGAAAAGTGATAGGGAAAAAGGGATAAAGAAAAGAAAGCAATTTCACACAGAAACTACTTTAAGGATGACTTTAGAGAATACTTCATTAAACGAAAGAGAATTATACTGCAGGAGAAGTGTCATTTATCCTTATGAATTGCAGTATAGTTAAAAGAAAGAAGAGGGTAATGAAAATACCTGGTTATAATAATGGTAGTATTATTAATACAATGAAGGGCAAGGAGAAGTTTGGAAAGTCAGGGATCTAGAATGCCACCTCACTCAAACTCAACACTAAAATTAGGATATCATTTATTTTGGTCACTCCAGTAAAACATGTAGCATTGTGAAAATCATTGCATGTATGTAGATATATAATCTGGAAGCCTCCCTTTCTTAATAATGCTTCTGAAAACACATTAACCTAAGCAAAATGCCTCTCCTTAAAGCATTTTGATTTCATTTCATTTTTCTGAAATGCTTGCAAGGTTGCTTCAAGAGAAGCCCATAGCTATTTAAAATTCTTTCTTGTTTTCTTGGTGTTTATGCTGGAAACATTGACTTTCCTTACACTTTGATAGACAATAATCAGGCCTAGCCTTCAAACATCTATGTTAAAACATCCATGTTAAAAAAGAAGAAGAAGCCAAGATCCTGCTGAAATCATGTGATTGACACTCCACCTATTTTTATATATGCTGTACCATTTTAATTTTTTTGACCACACCTGTTGACCCCATTAGATCTACCAGGAAATCAATTCAAGAAGAAAACTAAAAATACATTTAATAAGATTGGCTATATTAACAATGTTGCAAATCTTGTGCTATATAGTGGTATCTCGGTACACAATTGCTTCAAAACTCGTCAAATTTAGTACTCAATGCATTTTGATGCAAAAATGTTGTCCCAGTGATAGAAAGAGGGTGATGGCTGCAGAGAATGGACAGAAAGTCAGCCATGCTAGGAAGGTTACTGCAAAAGAAGGGGTACAGCCACAGAGGATAGACAGGAAGTCAGCTATGCTGGGAAGATTGCTAACATAGGAAAAGGGACAGACAGAAAGTTATTCCCAGATGAAACAAAGGGTCATGTGGTAAATCACATGGTTTGCTTAGGACTTCAGTACTCATTGGACTGCCTGGAACCCATTAAAATGTACCGAGGTACCACTTCTTCTCCCTTCTATACTCCTGTAAAATAGGGAGGTATTTGAGCCACTTCTGAATATTATCTGTCTATTTGTGAACTGAAAACCTGTTTTACATCTTGTTGTTTTGTTAACAGAGTTTGGTTTTGAAGATATTCTTCCTTATTCTCTACATCTTCCTACAGATACCCCTGAAAACAACTGATGGTGAACCTTTCAACTGATGATTAACTAGTTTGTGGCAATTTATAGCCACCTTTCCTTATTCTAGGAAGAGGGGGGCACTTTTATTTTAAAAAAATCCAAACAAGCACCATAATAACATATCAAAGCTATCACTGGACAAGATTCTAGTTATTATCATATTGAATGGTTGTCTGAAGACATCCATGAAGCTGTAGATAAAAACAAGTGTTTCTGACATAAAAGATATGTACAGAAATCCCAACAAACTAATTATTTCAACAAGCAGTTTTCTCACAGAGGAAAAAGAACCTGCAAACATTAATTTTGTGTAGTATATTTAAAATACTAATGAGAATGTTACATATAGTATATTCACAAGGCTAAGTATAGGAAACATGGCTGTTAGGTCTTCTGCCTAGAGACGATATTTAGAGAAAATTATCATTTTATCAGCTGCATTTTCTTGTTCGTCAATTAAAATATGTTTTGGAATCATTTTGTATGAACTGTTTCCAAATTGATCAGTATTTTCATACTTCACCTAATCAAATTCTATGAGTGTCTGGATTTTCTATACATTTGATCTATGTTTCCATATAGTTTCATCAAAGAAATTAAAATTAAATTTTTTTGCTCAATGGCCATTCTTTAGAGGCTCAGACGAGAGAGCGATTAATGTGAAAAAGGTTTTTGAAAGCTATATTACTCTGATAGTGTAAGGAAGACGAGGCGGTTTTTCTCCATGTTGAGCATGTTTAAAAATGTGAAGGCAAACAGTGAACCAGAACATAAAGAGGATGTTATTATAAGAGACAGATTGGATTTTAGGATTAAAAATGCAACCTACTTTAAACTGTTATAAAGAGAACTAATC
>NW_015389084.1:127000-135626 GCF_001527695.2 Protobothrops mucrosquamatus | reverse complement strand
AAGAAGAAATTAAACAGAGTTTTATAAGATTCTCGACAACCATTTTGATTAAAATTCTTCTACTGAGCAGAGAGGTTGGATTAGTGTCATTATTATTATGTTACAGGAATCACAAGACCTTTATGGCAGGACCTACCACCTTTTTTTCAGTTCTTACCCACTACTTAACTCTAATACCCTTCATGTCATTCATTTTGAAAGCAGTAGGTTTCCAGACATTTCTACTGAAACTGATCTGAAGGGTTCTTGGTGAAAAAAAAATGTAGTGAGAAAATGAAAAAGGCTCACCCTCACCAAGAGAAAGAGACAAACATAGAGGTTTATAGGTATAAGAAAGATCAAATATTAAATGTGGCAGAATTTTTTTTAATTAAATATGGTTGGATATAAGAATGATAACCAAAACTTGAGATGTTTCTAAATGTTTTCAGATTGGATTTATTAGATGCTAGTTACTGAGTTATTTCATTAGAAGATTGGCAATGCTGTTTCAGACATCTAATGAAGAATTTGGAAACAGGATAATTTTGGCTATAGTCTACTTCTAATTTATTCTCCACATTCAAGAAATTGCCTAGGACAATCTAGCATCCTGCATAGCTATATAATTCATTTCAAATGGAAAGATTGCTCTACAGTTGACAGGTCTGGCTTTGATCCTGAAAATGTTATTTGTTTCTGAATATTCTTCTCTCATGACACTAGAAATTCCATACAAACAAATTTGTGGAACATCTGTACTTCTGGAACAAAGACAAAAGTGACAGCTGATATTTTGATACTTTTTTCAAAACTACATATTAAACACATCCTTAAGGTAGAAATGGATAAACAAAGGAAAAGTTATATAGAACAGCTGAATATTAAAACTCAAAATTGGACTGCATACTAAACCAGAAATTCCTGACAAATCAAAGTGAAAAGACATGAGAAATGTAAACACTGTATTGTATCAAAACTAATAGGTGTGCACCATGCTTAGACATGCTGTATAGTTGCAAGTTTATGGACAATGACTACACATACAAGCAAATGAAAGCAGTTGACCACGTACCCACACACCTGGGCAGAGGTGCACTCCACACTCTTCGGCCACCACCAAGGCAGATGATTTCTGAAACTCCCTCTAAGCGGTATCCAGAAGAACAGGAGAAAGTAAGAGTATCTCCTACTTCAAAGTTAAATCCAATTCTACTTCCAAATTGAGGAGTCCCAGGGTCCTCGCATGGTTCCAGATTGTATTCTAATATGGAAATAAAAAAGCAAATCAGCATCTCATTTAAAAAGTTTCATCATCTGACAAAAAAAAATCTAATTCAGGCCAAAGTATTGCTATCTTATTATAGATCACACATATGTACCTGAAGATATGTTTAACCTTCAGATACTCCAATCACTACATGCATCTCAAATAAGTAATAGCAATTTAGTTGAAGTTTATAATGATGTTCAAACATGTTCAACAGAATCTGAGAGAGTCATTATTTATGATTCCAATAGCAGCTATAAATGAGTGAGAGTCTGACATATAAAATTATCCAAAAAGCTGTGCACCCTGAAAAAAAGATCTATTTTCTTATGAGTTTATTTGAAATATTATATCTTGCCATTGGTCTTGAAATCACTCTGATATGCTGTGATGTTCCTGTTAAATAACATACTTTACTTTTATTACAATTTTCTTCAACACCAGTAGAACAGACATACTGAGATCTGTGTAATGGAAGTAACATCAAAAGTAATTGCAAAATGCATTTTTAAAAAGAAAAAAGAATATCAGAAAAAAAAGGTAATATTTGGATTTCTCCTTCTCACCCTGCCCCATCTTTGTCACTCTCTCTGAGATAACTACTGCATTTTCTTCAACCTCAAAAAAAAATTGTTTTGTTCTCTTACCCGAGAAAGAAATATTAAATCCTTCATATGATATTGAAAAGTCAGAAATAAAGCGCAATTGAGCCCTGAAATTTCCATAGAGACCAGCATTGATTGGAGATGGAAGTTCTGAACCAGTCAGGCGTGCTAGTGGTTGAGTGAAGCTGCGATTTTCAGTGATTAGTAGGTAGTCATGATGATCTTCCAAATGGAAGGTGTGAAAGGTGAACTGCACTCCTATTATAAAAATAAAATTAGGCTCACATAGTTAACATGAAACCAATTACATCACTGATTAAACTCATACATTTCATTCCAACCATGGGCTCAGAAAATTAAGCAAGGTTTATTTTACTCTTGCCCTCAGAGACTTCATCTATTTTGTCTCTCTCCTCTTTACTGAAACCAGTTTTTTGTATTTATTATCCTGCATTTTGAAGGTATTTAACAAAAGGGCTAAAAAGTCACTATTTTTCATTTACAAACTAAAAGAAAATGTTAATGTTAAGCCTTTGCCTAAACTAAAAACTAAACTGAACTAAACTGTAAACTAAATCAGAGGTTCCCAAACTTTTGAGCACCAGGGACCGGTTCCGTGGAAAGAGGTTTTTCTGCGAACCGGAGGGTGTGTGATTTTGTGTGCTGCCTGCATCTCACGGATGGGGCTTTGCTTGTTTGTGCGGCTCGGTTGCTGGCATGCCACGGCCCGGTACTGGTGCATGGACCAGGGGTTGGGGACCCCTAAACTAAACTAAACTAAATTACTAACCAGTTTCAATATCTTTTTTTTAAAAAAAAAAAATGTTGCTACTCTTGACAGTTCAAATGATAACACTTGAGCATAACATTTAGAGTGCATAATATGAAGCATGATTAAATGAAATGTAAATTCATACCTTTTCCATGTGTTACATCCACAGTCCATGTGCAATTCAATGAATTTGGGTAAAGTTCAGGATAACCAGGAGACAGAATAGTTCCACTGGGTCCTCGAACATCCCCTCCACATAGAGCTGAAGTCATAAGGCCAGAATGTAAGGAGGAGAATATAAGGATATCAGCATAGGTAATCATTATAAGTTTACTAAAGAACAACTGGAACTTCTAATGCTACAACTTAAACAGTCTGTAACTGGGAACTATACAATAATAACCCTAAGTGCAACCAACATTTACACAAAGTGCTCACAAAGGAACCCAATTAATTCATTGTTAAAAAGTTTTGGTAATAAGTATTCTGAATTGCTAATTACTGTGATTGATTTCAAATAATGAATACTTGAATAATGAAAAAATAATAATTCTTCCTGTCTGTCTGTCTGTCGTCCGTCCATCCATCCATCTGAATACCTTATACATTTTTTGAAGGGCTGGGGAAATCAAAGCATATGCTGAAATGTTTCATGTCTACTACATTTTTGTCAGCCTTCTTCCAATTATGATAAGGTTTGCAACAATAACTGATACGTAAATTTAAACTGGCACATTACCACCTTATATTCTATTATGGATGTGTTTCTCTAGCATCTTTCTGTAATATTCTAACTCATATATCTGAAATAGCAAACTTGTTGATGGAAACAGACAAGGGAAGAAATCAATTCTGAAAAGCAGAATGCTTCTTGAAGAAGAAATATTATGACATTGTGGTTCCTCTAGAAGATTTCCTCTAGAAATCTTGTGAGCAGCAATAACCATTTGAAACATTGCTTTATAGCACTTTGTCACACATATGTAGAAATATGCTGCAAAATTGAGAAACACTAAATTTCCTGTGATCAGGAAAGCAGATCTCAATGAAATATATACACCTTGATATTTGACGTCATTCAGAAGACTGGAGCTCAGAGTTTACAACAATATATAACAGTTCTAATACAAAAACAGACGAAAGAGAACCATAATATAATACCTAGGAAACATTAAATAAAACTCACATGGCATAAGAAAGAATATGCTTATTGAAGGATGAGTCCTTAGAATTCACAAGTGAACCCATAACCTGGGTTGTGATCTGCCTTTTTTCCTCCGTCCCCACTAAATTACCATTGTTTTAACATTGAAATTGTTTTGTTTTAAAGAACATACACATGCATGGTTTATTCAGGAAACAAATCATCTATACAACATCTTCCAACCAAATGGATACTCATACAACTTTATCAAAAAGTGCCTGACCATTCAAACGGCTACAGCACAATCAATGCAACCTGTGAAATGGATAGCACTGCCATACATCTCAGAAAGCATCAACAGACTATTACAACCACATAGCAAATGAACCAACTATTAGGAATTGAAATTCTTTGAACGTTACAAATGGACACTTGAGGGGATTTGAGTAATTTGTAAAAATAACAAAGGCAGGATACAAATATAAAATAAAATAAAATGAAAGGAAATGAAATAAAATAATAAAATAAAATAAAATAAAGGATGTGGCAGTCTCCTTTTAAACATGAGTTTAGTGTTCTTTTAAAAGAACACCTAAGCTGTTTACTTTAAATACTTTTTTTTAGTATAGGTTTTAAACACAGGCTAAAAACACATAGTCCAATGAGAGAACACCACTTCTAGATTTAAACTGAGAAAGAAAGCTAATTTTGTGTGCCAGAAGTTTTGGGCGCTAATTTTGTTTTTCTGATTTTTATCATCAGTAAGTGCATTATAGCAGGGGTGTCAAACTTGCAACATCACATGATGTGTCGTGAC
This sequence comes from Protobothrops mucrosquamatus, assembly GCF_001527695.2. Lineage (NCBI taxonomy): Eukaryota > Metazoa > Chordata > Lepidosauria > Squamata > Viperidae > Protobothrops > Protobothrops mucrosquamatus. The sequence continues at coordinate 131,039 of NW_015389084.1, read as the reverse complement.
ACATCACAACTTTTTTTCCATTGCCGGCAATGGGGTGGCACGGTTTCGGTATGACGCATCCGGCCCATGGGCTGGCAGTTTGACACCCCTGCATTATAGGATGTACTGGTTTCTGCAATGGGTCTAGCATGCTTTTTTAAAAAGAATACTAAGCCTTCTCTACAAATTGCCCAACCAACAAGCTAAAGACCAGAAAAGGGATTAAAGAAAAGGAAGCCTCATGACAATGTTTTTTTGGCTTTCCCCAAACTGCATTTTAAAAGCCTGGATGCTGATGTTTGAATAACTTGATAGATGGTTAAACTTGCAGTTTAATTTGTAGTAAGCTTCTGCATGCCTATACTTGCCCAGCCCCATTCTGTCTCACATTAAGAAGAGTGATTGGTACTTGTTCTCAACACTGGAAGGTGATGCTCAATCAGAGGGAAAATGAAGCCAGGAATCAACTCATTACTTTCCTTGAATTACTTTTATATTGTAAGGCTAATAACTTATAGTAGCCTTGTTGCTAAGACCGAATATGGCTCAGCCATTGGGGCCCATTAATTTTTTTTTGCTGGCACAAGAACTGGCAATTCTGTATGATGCTTTTTAGTCATGTATAGGTGTAGTTTCTTTTTCTCTTTAAATTAAGCCATCCTAATTTTAATCTGAAAGATACAGGATTATAAATTCGAAGCATCTGTTTACTCAATGGACAAATCCCATTGTTCTAGAAGGAAAGAAAGAAAGAAAATCTCATTTACTTAATGAACTGTATACTAATTTAACTACTTGAGGAAGACATTTGTCACAATATGTAATGTTATTGCACAGTAGAGAATACTCTTTACAGTCAGCTTCTTATTAGTGTTTATTTTTAGGTAGTAAACATGTAGTACATTGTAGCATAAAGAAATATGCCTACTATAGATATTCTCATTTATCCTCTATGAAGTTGATCTATGTAGCCTTCAAAATACCTTACAATGTTCCTCTTCAGTTACAAAAAAGAGCACTGAACGGCTGATGAACACACTCTAATAGTCCATCTTATTCTCATACTATTTCAGGTTCAGTTGTTACAATAAGAAAGTAATCTCAGTTGTTCAGAAACCATTGACAAATCTGAGCCCTTTGCTGAACCCACTACACGGAAAGGAATGAAATTGGAGAGGTGATGTGCAGGAATGGGCTGAAATTAGATGGCATAAGATTGTTTAGATCCTTTAATTATTTGATCTGAACCACAGCTGCATTCTAGATTATCCCTTTTAGATATGACCTTATTTAGCCTGTAAGCCAAAACAAGTTCATCCAGGTTCTGACATCCTCTTACAGTCTCATCATAAGCAGAGACTATACTTAGTAGTGAAAATAAATACTTTAAACTTTACAGAAACTTAATGCACATATTTCATCATTTTTTTAGTATGTTACTGAAAAAATGCAATTTTCTATCAAATTGTAAGTATGCAAGAATAGGCACACTTTAGGAGTGAACATCTTTCTTATAAACTGTGCTTTTAAAATAAATACTAAAAGAATTTGATATTTAAATACTTATTTAAACCTAAAGAAGGTTTTCTGAGTTTATGGGGTTCTTACCTTGCCTTCAAGGTATAGGGTGGACCAAGAAAATAAAACTATTTGATTGGAGTTTTTGCAGTAAAGTTTCCATTTGGTGATAATAAAAAAATACAACTGATTCTGGGGGCCCTGTGCATGTTTTGGAGAGACTGGAGTTGTGAGATGTATACCATAATATGTGGAAATACTATATTAATTACCCTTACCTGCAAGTATGACAGTTATTTGTTCCCACAGAGGAAAATACTGCACTACTATGTTAAGAAAATCATTAAAAAATAATGTTTCTTATATTACTTCTTAATAACTGTTCAGAATGGAAAGAGGTGTGAAATTGATTTCTAAATACATTTTTCTCAACTGGCAAATTAGGTTGCCTACATCACTTATCACTTATCAGATATAATTACAAGATTTTTGTAGAGACCCTGTAATATTCAGTACATGTAGACAGACAGGCCTCTCTTCCTCCAAAAATCAAATTTATATAGAAAAAATTACTGTTGTTGTCTCAATAAATATAATGAATTTGTCTTTGTTATCAATATGGGCAAAGCTGACTATTCATACCATCACAAGTTGGAAGTGGATGGCTCCACCAGTGGTTCTTTTCACAAAGCAAAGGCTCTTCATGATTTAATCTATAGCCTGGGTCACACCCAAATGATACAGTTGATCCAATAGAAAAATCATGCCCATAACGATGACCATGTACAGGTATACCAGGGTCCAAGCAAGAGTACGTATTAACCATTACACCTGAAGTTCAGAGAAAGAGAAATACACAATAAATTAAGAACATGATAGCATGACACGACATGATAGCAGTGTTCCAATATCTCAGGGGCTGCCACAAAGAAGAGGGAGTCAATCTAATCTCCAAAGCACCTGTAGGCAGGACAAGAAGCAATGGATGGAAACTAATCAAGGAAGAGAAGCAACCTAGAACTAAGGAGAAATTTCCTGACAGTTAGAACAATTAATCATTGGAGTTGCCTCCAGAGGTTGTGGGTTCTCCAACACTAGAGTTTTTAAGAAGAGATTGGACAACCATTTGTCTGAAATGGTATACGGTTTCTCAGTTGAACAGGGGGTTGGACTAGAAGACCTCCAAAGTCCTTTCCAACTCTGTTATATTGTTATTCTATTAAATGAGACATTTAACTACATAGAGATAGTTCTTGACTTATGAACACAATTAGGACCAGAATTTCTGTTACTAAGCAAGGCAATTGTTAAGTGAGTTGCACCCAATTTATGATTGTTAAGTTACTCATTTGGTCATTAAGAGACTCTGGTGTCTCCTACTGACTTTGCTTGAAGGAAGCTGACTGGAAAGGCCACAAATGGTTATCACATGAACCCAGGATGCTGCAACCTTCATAAAATACATGCCAGGTGCCAAACACCTGAATTTTGATCACATGGCTAAAGTGATGCTGTGATAGTCATAAGTGTGAGCTTAGGCCAGAAGTTACTTTTTTCAGTATTGTTGTAACTTTCAGTGGTCGTTAAATGAATGATTGTAACTCAAGGATTACCAGTATATAATACATTTTCAGGAAGATTTTAAAAGGAAGGAATGCATAAAAAATAGGAGACATGACTATCAAAATGTTAGTCTATTCCTAACAGTGAGGATTATTAACCAATGGAATAGCTTGCCTTCAGACGTTGTAGGTGCTTTGTCACTGAAGGTTTGTAAGAAAAGATTGGACAGTCACTTATCTGAAAAGATACAGGGTTTCCTGCTTGAGCCCGGGTTGGACTAGAAGACCTCCAAGATCCCTAAGCCACTAAGACCTGAGCTGGAACTTTATAATTATCCCAGTAGTATATCAACAATTTTTTAAGTTAAGAGAAAAACAAACAGTTTTTATCATGTGACAGTATTACCTTCATCACTCTGAAGTAGAGATATTCATAATAACTTTCAACCTTTCCATTTCTTCACTTTTAGGCTTTGAAAGCTACCAATTTGGCATTTGGTACTTCCTATCCTGTCATCAGTGGAGGAAACTGAGGGTTTATTTCCCTACAATCTTGACTGCTACATTTGAAAAGAAAGTCAATGTTTTGACACATCACTCCACTCTAGTAAACATTTTCCAGATCTCTTTTACTTATAGGTTGTAGTTTGTGCATTTACTCTTTTCCATATCACAAACATTGAATTTTTGATTCAATCCATCTCTACAACTCAGAAATCTGAATTAGCAATGCCTGTGGGAAATGCTGGTAACTAGGATACTGTAACTGGAGACGTATTATCATTATTTGGCTAATATACAGCAAACCAGGGGAGCTTAGCATCCACCTTAAGGTTACAGGAGTCAGGGTGGCTACACACAGGGCAAGAAACAAACTGTCATATTTATGATTAGTAAATATATTGGTAATAGGGTCCACATTTCACTGGTTTGTGTAGGTCTCATGACCAGTCTGTAAGCACTGAGGAAAAAGTGGTAGC